>NW_005842428.1:872783-886650 GCF_000455745.1 Alligator sinensis
ACTACTGGGTGCTGCCAGGTGGGGGGGGCGATACCCGCTGCTCCCTGCTGCATTGGGGGCTCTGTCACAAGCCCCCCAACCCCTCCCTCACTCTTCCAGCCCCTGCATGGGTGCCCGGTCCACCCCAGCTCCAGCCCTTTACGGAAAAAAAAAAGAGAAAAACCCTGGGACTAACTAGCTCCTGAAACAGCCTTGGGGCTTCGGGGGGGCTCATGGAAGAGCCCCCAACATGGTGGGGGGCAGTGGGGATCGCCCCCTGCCTGGGAGGAACGGTGAGTCTGAGGGGTTTTTCTTAGGTTTTTTTCCTTAAAGGGCCAGAGCTGGGGTGGGCAGGGCAGCCATGGGGAGGCTGGGAGGGTCAGGGACCTCATGCAGAGCCCCCCACATGGCGGGGGGGAGGGGCAGTGGGGATCACCTCCCTGCCCGTCAGCACCCGGTGAGTCGGGGCTTTTTTTTCTAAAGTGCCGGGAACTGGGGTGGGCGGGGCAGCCACTGTAGAGCTGGGAGAGCAGGCAGGGGATGGGCCTTGGTGATTCAGAGATTCGGCAGCAGCTGAATCTTCAAATCAGCTTCGGCTGAATTGATTCGGGACAGTGATTAGAATCACCGAATCAAATTGCTGTTCCCCGAATCGGCCGAATCCAAATCTGAAGCAAATACTAGCCGCTTCGCACAGGCCTACTGTGTTTATGTTTCTTTGCTTGTTTTTTTTTTAAACACAGGACTTGCACTTGGAGTGGAAAGTGTGGGGTAAAGGATCAAAGTTTGTCAACCATGGTTTTCATCATCAAGCTTTAGATCAGAGGTTGGCAGCTTTTTCCAGCAGGGGTGGGGGCAGAATGACCCAGCTTGGGTTAAAGTTGGACAGATATTAGGACTCAGCCACCACCGCTGCTTCTCCCTGCAGCTCAGCTGCAGCATGGCATAGCAAAACCACCTGCTCCACTGGAACCTGTGCTACTTGACTGCAGCACTGCACAGGGACAGCTCTCCCTCTGCCAGAGATCTAGCAGACTGACTGCAGCTTGGCGAGAGCCCCTGTGCTTCTGAATGCTGCTAAAGCTACTGCTCCACAGGCTGGATCTGCTCCATAGGCTGTAGGTTGCTGACCCCTGCTTTAGATGATCTTGGATCTCGGCTATTGAACACCTTGAATACAATGATTGAAAGTAGCTTCCCACAGAGTATCAGATCACATTTAGTTTAGAACAGTGGTTCTCAACCTTTTTAGACTATAGGCACCAGTAGATAGATTCAAGGCACCCCTCATAAAATGCCAGATATTAGCTTTCACTCTTCTTTTGACTAAAGAAAAATAATAGAGCAGGTTTTGTGTTGCAGAGACCTTAGAAAGACCACAATTATGGATTTCTATTTGAAATATCTGGGTTTATCTTGTGAATCATGTTTGTACACCTAACAGCCTAACATTATATGGCATCCTGCAATACCCTTGAAAAAATCTCGACACCCCAGTGTGCCTTGTCACCCTGATTAAGAATCACTAGTTTAGAGGATAGCAGATAAATGTAAATATTTGTAGTAGCCTGTCTTACGGAGGAAACTTAAAAAGCTACTACTAACACAGTATAGTTCAGATAGACAGTGACAAAGGCATGTGTAACACAGTCAGGTTCCTGTCTGCTTGGATTAGACTGTTTCCTATCCAAATATGGTGTAAAGTGTTACTTGTGGGTGCTGTTATGTGAGAATTTAGGAGTGCCCCTGGATGCTAAACTACAGATCAAATTGACCAACAGTGAGTTTGCTGTACTGTACATGCTGCAGATTCTACCTCTGTTTTCCTTTGGTTCATTTTCAGTTACTTGCTTTTCACCCACAGGCTGATTTTATCCAAACATTGATAACAAAGTATACTGTCACTTGTGTTACATGGACTATTCTAAAAAAACATATGATTGATAATTCACCAGGCCTTCTTTTCAAGTCTACTTAAATTTTGATGATCTTTCTGAAAGACTTACAATTACTTAAAGAAAGGAAGCACTGTATAATGTGACTTAAAAACTGCAGGAACAAGAACAAAACATTCAAAGATATTAAAAATCTTATGAATATAAAGAAGCGAATTGACTTCTTGCTGAGAGATTTAGCAAGATATATTGTGGCTTACTAAACATGTATTTGTTTTTTTTCCCCTCTAAATTAATGTAAAAAAGCTTCTCCAATCCTAGAAAAAATTAGCCAGGTAAGGTCAGTTCACTTACATTACACTGAGAAGTTTGGGATGTCAGATTGGGTAAAAAATGTCTGCCCCATCTAACTAAGTGATTAGATAGGTGCTGGGAGCCTGATGCAAGGTAAGTTGGGGTAAGGGGAGGGATGGCCAAGATCAGGGGAGCTAGCAGAAACCACAGGAGATTTTGGGGAGATGGGGGTGGGGGGAGTTGGAGGGATCAGGGTGCTAGTGGGGTCTGCAGGCGAGCTTAGCGGGGGTTCTCTGATCCTGCCAACCCCCTTCCTCCTCAGTCCTGCAGATTGCTCCCAGTGCCGGTTTTATGAGCATTCAGCAGTTATGGGAGCCCAATCAAAGTTGGGGTAGAAAGAGGTGTATGTGGATCAGGAGGGCTAGTGGCTCTATGAGGGGGAGGGGTTGGTGAGATCATGGGGGCTCACCCCCCCAGCCAGGGCTATTTTTAGCCCCCCAATCCGCCCCCAACGAATAGCCCCCACCCTCACCCCAACTTACTTCAGTCGGGCTCTCAGCACCAGGGACAGTTTGTAGGATTGGGGTGGGGAGTTGGTGGGCTTGGTGGTAGAGGGGGTTGGTCTGCCGGGGGGTGGGCTTGAGGAGTTAGGAAAAGTACAGCCCTGGGGCTGGGGCAAGCAGCTGGGCTTTTCCAGACCTGGGGCTGTGCTCCAAACACATACAGACGTTCAGTAAATCAGGCTAACCCATACCCATTCTAACTTAGCTCGCTTCTCAGGTGAACTAAAATTGGAGTGGGCTGGCCATTTTTTTAACTAATCTAACCTTTGGGAAACATCTGTATAGTTCAACACTTAGATTGATCTAACTAAGGATCTAAGTGTAAAGTCCACATGTGGGTGAACTAGGTTTGATTAGGTGGCCATTTTTTACCCTATCTAGCCTCCCAAACGTTTGTACACACCATTAATTATTTTTATAATTTGCTTAGTTCCATAGTACATGTTAGAAAGCATCTTGTAAGCTTTTATTGTGTTTTAGTTTCCTTGTTTTACATACAGAGAAAAGGCTAAGCTAGGGTAGATATCTGATATATCGCCTAATACTAAATATGATCATATCTTTTATGCTCCATGAAATCCTAGAATAGATTTATACATAGATTTGGTTAAATCTGTTTGGACTTTTTTTGTAATCAGTTTCAACATGCCTTATATTGAGGAAGCTTAAGCTGATAAGCAAATTTCACTAGTACACATCTTTGTGTGTGTGTGGTGTGTGTGTGTGTGTGTGTTGTGTGTGTTCGGGATTTCATAGTAAATATCATTCATGGGTATTTTGTTTGCTTTGTTTTTGTTTTTTAAGAAAAGAATGAAGAAACAAAAGCACTTGAAGCACTTCTTTCTAGTATAACCAAGCCAATGGTAAGTAAATGCTACTTTTCATAGAATCAAAATTCAGTTTTTTAAGTTTTATATAGTAGTGACACTTGATTTTTTTTTATTGTCTAGTTTAAAACGGCATTCAATTAGCAGTAGTAGTGAAAAATCATTCAACTTGGGGACCTTCAGTCACTGAAATTCAAATGACTTAAAGTGACGATTTCACTAATTTTGAAGTTGACTTTTAAAGATTTATTGGTTTGAATTCTTCTTGTGGTTACCCTGGTGTAGTCCCAGTGTAGCTAAGAAGAAAATTTGCTCAGTCAGCTGACAGGCAGACAGGCATGCACACACACACACGAATTATTCTGTTTCTATTCTGTATGTGTGACAATGCAAAAGTTATAATGATAGTCTTATGTAAAACATCTTTCCTAATTCATTTATCATTAAAAGAAACAGAACAGTGTTAATTAACAATTTAAGTTTTGGAACTGTAAACATTTTCAATAGTTTTTATATAACAAGTCAGTATAATATAACTGTAATTTTCTAATTCATACTTGTATAGGTATATGTGGGCTCCTGAGAAATATACAGAATCCTTCTGACTTGAAGTGTTATCAGTGTGCTGTTTGATGTGCACTCTACTACATCTCTCCTTTGCAAACTGAAGCTTTACAATATGGTGTAATTGTATTATCAGTTGTTCAGCATCACAACTAAGACCTCATTTCAAATAGCATCATGCAGAAGTCAGTCCTAGATCTAGTCCTCTTAAATGGTTTAATTAATATTATGAATGCTGCGACAGAGTTTAAACCTATAAAATGCATAGGTGACTCCAAGCTTGGAAAGAGCATTAGCATTCTGGAGGGATGGGATCAAAATTCAAAATAATTTTGACAAATTTGAAAGATGGTCTAAATCCAAGATGATGAGACTCAATAAAGATATATGTAAAGGGCTACACGTAGGAAAGAAAAATCAAATGAACAAATACAAAATAGAGAATACTACCTAGGCAGCAGTATTAGTTAGTTAGTTAGTTGTTTGTCCTTTGAATTCGAAGATGACCATGACTGGTTGGTTTGGTTTCTGTGAATATGTGAATGGCTGATCAGGCAAATTTGTGCTTTGAACTGTCTATGCTATGGCATGCTGAGCAAGAGATGCCACTTTGGGTTGTTTAATCAACAGCGGACATGCTGCTGTTGTGAGATTTACACTGTGCTTCTACTCTGCCTCAGCAGTTCTTCTCTGCTCATAGATGGTAGTTCCAGTATGGATGAGACTTCCCCAGGTGGAACAGTAATAAGCGAGATCTTCCCAAGATTTCAGGATCAGTGTTGAAATGTTTCAAGGACAACTTGAGGGAGTTAAGGACTCCTTTAGCCTCCTCCTTCCCTCCTTTAGCTAACCGTAAAGCATATTCTTTGACAGTCACTTATCTGACATCCTGGTGACATGGTCTACCCATCTCATCTGTGATTTCATCAACAGAGTGTGAATGCTTGGAATGCCTCCCTGAGTAAGAACCTCCATGTCTAGGACTTTGTCATGCCATCTTATCCTTATCAGTTTCCTCAGACAGCCCATGTGAATGTGGTTCAGCTTCATAGCATGGCGTCTGTACACCATCCAAATTTCACCTGAATACATCAGGATTGGCAACACAATGGCTTTGTAGACCTTCAGTTTCGTGTGTTGACTGATGCCCCTATGCTCCCACACATTTGCACATAGTTTGCTGAAGGCCGTACTTGCTTTAGCAATTCTGGCATTGGTTTCATCATTGATGTGAACTGCATGTGACAGTGTACTGCCAAGATAGGTGAACTTGTCCACTGCCTGGAGGGTTTGACCATTCATTGTGATGATAGGCTCTACATAAGGCTTTCCCGATTTAGGATGGTGCATCACTTCTGTCTTGGAATGGCAGCAGTATAACAGAAAAGGATCTGGAATTACAACGGATCACATAGTTTCATAGCGCTTAGGGTCAGAAGGGACCTAAACAGATCATCAGGTCTGACCCCCTGCCTCGGGCAGGAATGAATGCTGGGGTCATAATACTCTAGCCAGATATCTGTCTGGCCTCCTCTTGAAGACCCCCAACGTAAGAGAGAGCACCACCTCCCTTGGGAGTCCATTCCAGAGCCTGGCAGCCCTAACTGTAAAGTAATGTCTCCTGATGTCCAGCCTGAAACTTCTCTCTAACAATTTGTGGCCATTATTCCTAGTAACCCTAGGTGGTGCCCGGGGGAACAGAGCCTCCCCCAATTTCTGCTCGTCCCCCCAGTGAGTTTGTAAACAGCCACTAGATCCCCTCTCAGCCTTCTCTTGTGGAGGCTGAATAGATTCAGGCCCTTTAACCTCTCTTCATATGGCCTGCCCCGCTGCCCCTTTACCATGCAAGTAGCCCTTCTCTGGACCCTCTTAGTGCTAGCCACATCCCTCTTGAAGCATGGCACCCAGAACTGGATGCAGTTC
Organism: Alligator sinensis; assembly: GCF_000455745.1. Taxonomy (NCBI): domain Eukaryota; kingdom Metazoa; phylum Chordata; order Crocodylia; family Alligatoridae; genus Alligator; species Alligator sinensis. The sequence continues at coordinate 878,829 of NW_005842428.1, forward strand.
TCCAACTGCGGCCTGACCAACGCCACATAGAGGGGTAGGATCACCTCCCTGGACCTGCTTGCGATACGTCTGTAGATGCACAACACGATGTGGTTAGCCTTACCGCCTGCTTCCTCGCATTGGCAGCTCATGTTCATCCTCGAGTCAACAATGACTCCAAGATCCCTTTCTGCCATTGTGTTAACAAGAAGGGTGTTCCCCAGCCTATAGGTGAGTTGCTGGTTCCTTCTCCCTAGACGCAGTACCCTGCACTTGTCTGCATTGAATTCCGTCCTATTCTCATCTGCCCACCTCTGTAATTTGTCTAGATCTAGCTGGATTCTGTCCCTCCCCTCCAATGTGCTCACCTCGCCCCACATTTTGGTGTTGTCAGCAAACTTGGACAGCGTGCTTTCCACACCCATATCCAGATTGCTGATAAAGATGTTGAACAGTACAGGCCCCAGGACCGAGCCCTGGGGGACTCCACTGCCCACATCCCTCCAGGTTGAAAATGTCCCATCCACCACCACTCTCTGGGTGTGACCCTCTAGCCAATATGCCACCCATCTTACTGTGTGGACATCGATGCCACAGTCACCTAGTTTTTTTAAGAGAATGTAGTGAGAAACAGTGTCAAAGGCCTTCTTAAAGTCCAGGAAGACGACATCCAGCCCGACACCCTCGTCCAGGGACTTTGTGACCTGATCATTAAAGGAAACCAGGTTAGTCAGGTAGGATCTGCCTTCAATGAACCCATGTTGGTTGCCCCTGAGCATTACCTCCCCTGCTTGGCCCTTGCAGATGTGCTCCTTGATAATTTTCCCAAAGGTCTTCCCAAGGACCAAGGTAAGACTGACTGGCCTATAATTGCCGGGGTCTTCCTTTCTCCCCTTCTTGTAAATGGGGACCACATTAGCCCTTTTCCAATACTCTGGTACCTGGCCAGAGTCCCATGAGCACTCATAAAGCCATGCCAGGGACCCCACTATGACCCCCGCCAATTCCTTCAGCACCAATGGGTGAAGAGCATCTGGACCTGCTGATTTAAACACTTCCAGCCCCTCCAAAATTCCCTAACTAGATCGTCCCTGACCCTAGGCATGGCGGTGCCTTCCCTGGGTCAGTCCTATTGGAGGAGATGTCCCGGTCCCTGTTTAGGAATATGGAGGCAAAGAATTCATTAAAGAGGTCAGCTTTTTATTTGCCACAATCACCAGATTGCCAAGCCTATCCTGTAGGGGCCCCATGTTACCCGGTGCCTTCCTCTTACTTCCTATGTATTTGAAAAAGGACTTTTTGTTATCCCTAATTCTGGTTGCTAGCCCTATCTCCATCTCTGCCTTGGCCTTCCTAACAGCCTCCCTGCAGTCACGAGCAATGGAGGTGTAATCTTCCTTGGTGATAGCCCCTTGCTCCCACTGTTTGTACACCTCCTTTTTTGCCCTCAGGCATTGGGTGCCTTTGCCAAGCCATGGAGGCTTTTTAGTACTCCTGCCCCCTTAGCGCACATTGGGACTGACTCCCTTTGAGCTCGGAGGATCCACTCCTTGAGGAACGACCACCCGTCTTGGACTCCCATCTCATTGAAGCTCTGAGACCCCAGTGCCTCTCCTACTGATCTTCTTGGCTCATTGAAGCTGGCCCTCCAGAAGTCAAGGACTTTTGCCTTACTGCTTGCTTTCACCACCCTGTGCTAGATAGTAAATTCCAGCAGGTAATGATCACTGTTGCCCAGGTGGTCAATCACCCACAGACCCCTCACCAGGTCATCACCTGTGGCAAGGACCAAGTCCAGCAAGGCATTTCCCCTGGTGGGACTATGCACCTCCTGGGTTAGGTGGAGGTCCTATATCCTGGCTAGGAGCCTACGTGAGCAGTCGGACCTGGCTGACTGCGCCTCCTAGCAGATGTCTGGGTAGTTTAGGTCACCCATGACAACCACATCCCTTGACTTTACTGCCTCTGTGAGTTGACCTGAGAATTCCAGGTCCAGCTCATCCCCCTGGTGAGGCGGTCTGTAGTAGATGCCCACTATCAAGTCCCTTTCCCCACGACCCCCTTGCATTCTTACCCAGAGTGCTTCAGTTTACCCCTCCTCTGTCCCATCCTGATCATCGAGGATGTGTATTGCTCTTTGACATAGAATGCTACCCCTCCCTTTTTTTTCCCTGCTGTGTCTCACCTGTACAGCCTGTAGCCCTCGATATCCACTGCCCAGTCATGGGTAGAATCTCACCAGGTTTCCGTGAGCCCCACTAGGTCTGGGTTTTTGCTAGGTAGCTGGAGGGTGAGTTCCTCCTGCTTATTCCCCATGCTTCGAGCATTTGTGTAGAAGCATTTGAGGCCTCCTGTAGGTGCCCGTGCCGCCCCCTTGTTCCTAAGCCTGCCCTGGCCCCTGTCACTTACCTGGGTACTACCTGTGCATGTCACCTGGCTTGATGGCAAAGTGTCTTCATGTTCCCCTGCGTCCCCATCCCCCAGCAAGAAGTCAGCAAACTAAGCAGAAGTCAGCAATGTGTTGCTGTTGTAAAAAAGGCAGATCTCATTCTGGTATATATTAACAGGTGTGTAACATGTAATATGTAGGGGATAATTAGTCTACTCTCAGTGTTGGGGAGGCCTCAGTTGCAGTACTATGACCAGATTTGCGCTTCACACTTGAAGGAAGTTATAAACAAAGTGGAAAGTTCTGAGGGAGCAACCAGAATGATAAGTGGTCTAGGAAACATGACTTATGAGTAAAAGTTGGAAGAATTGTGTTTGTTCAAGTTAAAAAACAGAAGTGTAAAAGGGAATAGGATAAAAGATTTTAGTACATAGAAAGTTTTTATAAAGATGTCATCAGTTGTTTACACTGTATGCACTGGGGTAGGACAAAAAGAAACCTTAATTTGCAAAAGAGGCAAGATTTAGCTTGGACATTAGGATATTTCTAAGTATAAGGGTAATGAATCACTAGGACAGGCTTCCTAGAGAATTTCCTTCATTGGATGTTTTTAAGAACAGGTTAAATAGGTATTCCTAGATCATCTCTTACTACAGAGATTAGGAACTAGATGATTTCTTGCTCCTATGATTCTGTCTGTCTGTCTGTTTTTGGATTTCAGACTGAAAATAAGGTCTTGAATGGGATAAACTAAGGCTCAGTTCAGACAAAAATGAGTTAGTAATAATTTGCTGACAGAAAAGTCTAGCTCCTATATCAGAGGGGTGTGTATTCTCCATCATTGAAGGAATACTTCTCTTCCATGTATGTTTAGACTAACCTGCAAAGACTGAATCAAGTCAGCCTTGGGCTTTTTGACTGTCTGTACTTAGCCCATAAGATCTGACCTGATCTGAACCCTGGATTTGTTATATCTGACTTCTGACTGTCATGACTGTCTGGCTTCTGATCACCCAACAGGGCACCTAGCTAAGTTACCTTAGTCTTCCCTAACACAGATGAACAGAAATACTTTCATTGTTGTCTCTTATGGGGATCTTACTGAAGTTACCCTTGCCTTGGTGTTCTCCATACTTGATTATTATAATGTAATCCATGTGAAGCTATCTTGAAGAGACAGCAAAGCCCAATGCAATCATGTCCCTTCTTGATGATTCTAACTTACTTGAACACATTGCAGCAGTTTTCCAAGATCACGCTGACTTCCTTTTTGCTTCTGGGAGATAGCTTTACAAAGTTAATATTAACTTAATAAACTATATGTGGTTGCAATATTGGCCATCTGAGAAGTCTTTTCCGTCGTCTTTTACCACCACAGCAGATGAGGTTAGCCAGGAAATTCTTGCTAACAGTATCTGGAAGTATACATTTGGGGAAATTCAGAAAGATGAATTTTCTCATTGGAGGGTTTTCTTCTCTGGCATTTGTTTCTTTTGGTTGTCTACTGACCTGGTGGAGTGGCAGAGGAAATAGTTGGCCAAGGAAACTGGGGCTCTTACTTGGGGACTGTGGTCAGATAAATTGCCAAGGGAAAACTAGGACTGGGAACCAGTGGGGATGAAGGGCAAGGGGAACAGTGATACTGGGAGCTTCTTGGAAACTGATACCTATTTTTCTTAGCTACCATGCTTCCCAAATACTGCATACAGCTGTACCCAGTATGCAGATATCAACCACATACACAGAATCTCTCTTGGATATTTTTCTGAATTCACTCCACTATTTCATGTTATACATGATCATTTCTTCTTTCTATCCCCACTACCATACACATTTTCACAGGTCCTTTCTCTGTCTCCTTCATCAGCTCTCCTTTCATCCTGTCACCTATTCCCATCTTGGATGCTACTAGACTTAATCTGCTTTCTAGTTTCTTCTTGTGTGGTAGTATGTCATAGTGGTAGTATGCTCTTCTTATGTTGTATGTAATAGTTCTTATATGGCCATTTGCTCTTTTTATTTCATGACATGGATGGGGAAAACAGAGTACAGTGCCGGTCAGTGAATCATTCCCTGTTCTCCCTGCTATGGGTGAGTGCTACTGTACCTTCTCTTGCTGTACAAAGCACCCTGCATTCTCAAATTCAGGAAGAAGAAAGAGATTAGCAAGGCTTTGATAAGTGAGAGCAGTGGGTTCTCAGCCTTTTTAGACTCAGGGCACCCCTCCATCACTTTTCTGAATTTGGCAGCACCCCAGTTGAGAACCATTGTTCCAGCAGTCTAACTTGTTAATTATGTGCCATATGCATAGAAGGGGTTGTTGATTACAGGAGAATGGGGGGGCTGGGCATTGCTGCAGCTGTGGGATCACTCAGGAGCTGCTAGCTCCATGTAGGGAGCTGGGGCAGAATCCACTCATCAGCCTCACTCACTCTCTCCTTGGTTAACCCTCTGTCAGGTACTGGCAAGTTGCATGTAGATCATGGCTGTAAAAGCTTTAGTTTGGCTGCAGCTGTGAAAGGGTTTATTCAGTAGCTGTTGCTGCACAGTGTGGGACAAGGGGGAGCCAGGCTGCAAGGGGAAACCTGACTCTGGCCGGGCATACCATCTGCCCAGCTTGAATTGACAGCTTCTGGGTGAGTCTATGCTGAATACAGCCCCATATCATCACTTCAGCACCCCTGCCTCTATTCCAGTGCCCTTCCCATGTTCAGCACCTGGAGCTCATGGCCTGAGTATCCAACCACAGTCAGGTGGAACTGTCTCTTACTCCCCTGTTTCCAGATGGAATGTGCTGACTAGCAAGGGCTGTGGCACGAGGGGCTCCTGATGCAGCCACTTCCTAGTCTGCTTGGCATGCCCTTTCTGGAAAGAGGCAAACTGGACAGTTCTGCCTGGCCACAAGGGCAGCAGAAAGGGTCTCATGGCAGTGGGTAACCACTGGTTTTGAAAGGAAGACCCATAGGAGAAGATCACTTGGAGAAAAAGAGAAGAAGAGTCTGTGTCCACGAGGGCATACTAAATCAAGAATGGAACCCAGGGTTTACTGAGTCATCTTACTCATCTCCTGCCTGCAAATATCTGTGAAACCCACTAACAAACTAGATGTCATATTTCTCTTTACTACTGCACAGTTGAATGCTGCCCTAGAAAATCATATTCTGTCCCTTGCTGCTGCCACAGGCTAGGGACAGAAGTTACACATAAACCAATTTAAGTGATTAGAAACTGGTTTAAACCTGTAACAAAACAGAAGTTCAGTGCACATAAACCCTTTTCAAAATGGCTGAAATTGGTTTAAGATAAACCTGGTTGAATGTAGTATAAGACTTAACTGATTTAGGTCAAACCAGTTTATGAAACTTCTGTCCCTGATCTTTTCCTGGTTCAAGTTAAATCACAGTCTCCCAGCATCCCAGGATGCTTTGCAACCCTGGGCTGAGCTATGCTTTTCACTCCAGAAAGTAGGGTTGGCCCCACATCCCTCTGCTCCTTAGCTGAAGGGGTGAGGGCTGGCTGACAAAGGGGTGGGGGTGGGAAACCAAGCTGGGAACTGCCGGGGTGGGGGCAGTCCCTGCCACACTTTTCCCTGCTGGAGCGGAGGCAGCATGGGCAGGCAGGGTCAGGTGGAGGGGAGGAAGGGGAGTTGAAACCTCCTCTCCCACCAGCATGGCACCCCATCTGGGCTTTGCTTGGTAGGGGGCCGGCAGGAGACCAACAGACTCCACTCCCTGCCGCCTCTAGGAGAGGCAAGTAGTTCATAAGGGGAGGGGGAAGGGGGTATAATTCCCCTCAGCTCCCACAGGCTATGGGGGAGGGGGAAGAGGCTGGGGAACTGGGGCTGTGAACACAGGGCTAAACCCTGCAGGCCCATACTAAGAGGTGGGAGGTGTTGGCAAAGACCGGGCACAGTTGTTGCCCTGTGGGGTCAGGCCAGCTGTCAGGATCTCAATATTGTGCTGTTAGACAGGAGGGTGTGACACAATTGCACATATACAAACACACAAATATATAGATACACACACACACACTACCAGCTCAGGCACATACACATCCAAACCAGCCTAGGCACATGCATACCTATCATCAATTCAAGCACATACACACTAAAAATTAGACAAAAATAAATTGTCAATACCTGCACACTCAGTACACATACACAGATCACTAATTCCTATATCATGCACATAATGAGATATATATATACACACACACACATACGACCCACCTACACATAGGTAAGTTCCCAACTTGGATGGTATGGTATGTATGTGTGTGCTTGGGGTACCTGGGTTACTTGGGGGAAGATTAAGGTGTGAGAGAGAGAATTAAAGTGTAGGGAGTGAAAGTTGCCAGAAACAGGATTAGAACCGGTAGACTAGAGAGAAGCTAACTGAGGAACTGAGGCTTGGGTTTACTTAAGATCAAGTGTCCCCAGGGTTACTCAAGGTCACTGGTGCGTGGGGGGGGGAAAGAAGAAGAAGCCTGGTTGCAAGGAGGAGACAGCCAGGAAAGAGAGAGAGACAGGAACCTGGGAGCTTGGGGCTGGAACCTGAGGCAGACAGCTAAGATATTGGGGGGTGGGGGGCAGATAAGTGGTGATAAGGAAGAGACAGCCAGGAAAGAAACTGAGGCAGAAACCTGGTTACTCAGGGGAAAAGGCAGTAGGGATAAAACAGTGGCAAAGAAACAGAGGGTTTGTAGGCAGAGAGGAGCTCAGGACAAGTGTTGGAGGTGGCAAAGAGCCAGAAGCAGGAGAGGGAGAAATGAGACAGAAGTTAGAGGAGCAGAGATTGGAGCAGGGCTGAACCACAGTAAAGCAAAACCCAACTCAGGGGACCAAATAACAGGTTTATTAAACAGACAACATGGCACACAGCCCCATGAAGTTATTGGTTCACACACACAAGCACTCACAATGGCAGCAGGAGAAAGATTCTCAGTGAAAGGGCTGCAGTCCAGGTACGGAAGAGAAACAGAGTCCAAGTCCTTGGTTGAAGAGAGGGTGGGGGTGATAGCTACCTATCCAGACTGGAAAGGGGTCTTTGTCCAGTAGGTGTTGTCTAGAGCGGGGTCGCCAGCAGGGCCTCTGGGTGGATAGGTGGTGTGGCAAGGTGCTGGTCCAGATGGAGAGGGTGTCCCAAGGTGTCAGTCTTCACTACCCCTTTTATGGGGCAAACTACCTCTAATCTCCTATGGGGAGGGCCTGTCCAGGCAAGGTCAGCCCTGTTCCAGTGGGTCCCAGGTGTTCTTACTGAGCATGTGCAGCCTTGGCACAATGGTGGGTTGCCTCATCTTTTGTTTCTTGAATGCTGAGGGTGGTTCCAAGGACTGGGTCGTTGGTCCAGGTATTGATGTTGATGGTTTTGTTATTCAGAGTGAGCTATTTTTAGACCTACTACCATTGTCTCTCAAGCACCCTCATTCATCCCCATTCATTCAGGAACCAAGTTA
>NW_005842428.1:886773-888236 GCF_000455745.1 Alligator sinensis
TAAAAAAAAATCAATACAAAACATAATAATTATCACTTATAAAACAGTGGATATCTATATCAAAATAGCAGGGTCCTTATTTGCAAAGAGGGGAGAGAAAAATAAAACTTACTACCTAAAATAAAATGTTAAAGCTTATCCTACATCTTAGCTTACTTATATTTATCTATAGGGAATAGAGAGGGAGAGGAAAAGTCAGAAATGGTTGGGGAAGGGGAGGGAATGCATTTTAAAATAAAGAAAGAAAAGAAAATCTGGGGGTTTTGCTACACAGTCATCACAAGCATGTGCTGGAGATGGAGCTAAGGGAACAGGAGAGGGTCCCAGACTGCTTGGGCTGGTGTGACCAGAGAAAGCAGAGAACTACATTTACATTATAAAGCAGAAGCTGTAAAAGGTGGGAGATTAAAATACCTAAGAAGAGGCAAAAGACACTGTCATGAGAGTCCTGCCAAAAGTGCTATAGGTAACAAGCATACTAATGTCAAGGCACCCAAGGAGAAGAAGGGAGTGCAAGTGTGCCTGTAAAAACCCAAGTAGAGATGATCTTCAATCCAACTCCTAAGACCACCTGCTGATTTCCCAAAAAGGACTTTCTAAATACCTGGCTATAAGGAGACACTCTGCCCTCAGGATTACATAAGCAAGGCTTTCTCTGATCTTTTTGGTTTATTACTTTCCATTCTAAGTTGGTCTAAGTTGTGTGTGCTCTCACTGTGTTTTACTGGGCTGTCTTGGCTTAGGTGAAGATTTTTGGTTGTTATTTGTTGTGTGCTTGAGGTTGCAAATTGCTGTGTTCAATACATGCTGACTTCAGAAAAAGGTCTGTCCTTGTTCAAGCTTTTGTGAATTCAATACCACTACTTTTTTTCCCACCCACCCATTCCTCAACCTGGCAGGGGCTGCCCTCCCCACCACTTGAGTGTGGAACCGGGGGTGCGGGTAGAAGCCTGGCAGGCACTGTCCAGCCTCCTAGCACTTTAAAAAAAAAAAGAAGCCCCGCACTCACCAGCTGTAGCAGGGGCTGTGGGGCCACATGGCAGAGCCCTCTTCACAGCACCCGCTCCCAGATCTCCCCCACCCCTGCCCAGCCCTGCACCTGGTGTCCCCCCCAGCCTGGCCCCAGCCTTCTGGCACTTAAAAAAAAAAAAAAAAAAAAGGCCCCACACTCACCAGCTCTGGCAGCAGTTATCAGGGCCTCTGAGGACTTGTGGCAGATCCCCCTCATGCAGCATGGGACAGCAGGGATCAACCCCCCTGCCTGGCATCCACATGGCACCTGACGCATGGTGTGGGTGCAGCACAGCTCGGCAGGGTGCCACACGCTGTCTGAGAACTGGGGCTGCTGGGGCTGAGCGCTGCTGGGCGGCACCGCTCAGCCCCAGCTCCCAGGCAGTGTGCTGCACCCGCGCCATGGGGCAGCTGCCGCGCAGGTGCCAGGTGGGGGGGGGGGCAAACCCCGC
>NW_005842428.1:888309-907065 GCF_000455745.1 Alligator sinensis
TGCTGCCAAAACCAGTGAGTGCAGGGGTTTGTTTTTTTTTTTAAAGTGCCAGGAGGCTGGGGCCAGGCAGGGGATGGAACCGGGCAGGGCAGCCATGGGGGCTTCTCCCACAGTTCCCTCTCCCTGGCTGATCTGAAGCACCGAACCAGCGCCAAATCTTCAATTCTGATTCGGCCGAATCGAATGGGGACAGTGATTCGAATCACTGAATTGAATCACTGTCCTCCAAATTGGCTGAATCTAAATCAAATACTTCCCTATTCGCACAGGCCTACCACTTAGAGGCTATATCCAGGACACAGAGCTGTGGCATCTCACCCCTTGGGCTGTAAATTTGGAAGTGGGAAGAGCAGTGGCTGCCACAGCCCCAGGAGCTACAGCAGTTAACACTCCACAAATAACAGCTGTGCAGGCAAGATGACATGCTCCAGATCTGGCCAATGGACTGACCCCACACCACTCACCCAGCCTGCAGGGCCAGGTAGCCACTGCTTTAACCAAACAGGTGGTCACTAATTTTGTTCCTCATTTTTGGGTACCTAACTTAAGATCCTGCAACCTGATTTATACAAGTCCTGAGTACTTAAAATTGCAAAGCTAATGAGAGTTGTCTTTTGAGTAAAGTTGTAATTTACTCCGAAAACTCAGGTCTTGGATGCCTGAGCTTAATCTCTCTGTGCCTCAGTTTTCCATTTGTAAAATAGGAAATAATATGACACATCTCATGGAGGTGTGAAATGTACTTAGATATGATAGTGATGCATTCTCATCAGGAAATTAATAATTCTGTTTCCATTGTAAGAAGAATACCAAGCTAAGGTTTCACAAGAACCCTTACTTTTGCTGTTTTTCAGTACTTGACTTGACAACCTTAATAATAATTTTTAACATAAAGTTTTTTTTATGAGAAATAGGAACATAAAATGGATGTTGGACTTTAAGAAATACTTTCAAACACCAAGAAAGCTATGCACAGTTTAAACTTGCAAATTTTATGAACAAAAGTTGAAATTTGTAAACATTGATTAAAAGGTCTACAAATTAAGTTTTCAAATGATAATCATTAGACAGCATTTATAACCATAAATACTTTACTTACACATGAACCTCAAACAAAAATTTGCGTTTTTTAATGAGACACAATAGACTTGAAATGTAGTCAATTTAAAAATTAAAAACATAGTTTCCAGTACCACACTTTTGCATGTAAACATTTTTTAGTTGTTTAAGTAAATGCGTTTTCTTTCCTGGTGTAAATGGGAAATTGACTTCATTTTCTATGTAGGGGGAAAAGTGAGATTTTGAAAAAGCGCTGTGATATCCACAGAGTAAATTAAGTGGGAAAAAAATCTTCTTATTTTCAAAGCCCCCAAGGTCTGGAATAGCCTGCCATTGGAGGTGGTTCAAGCATGTACTTTGAACGCCTTCAAGAGAAATTTGGATGTTTATCTTGCTGGGATCCTATGACCCCAGCTGACTTCCTGCCCCTGGGGCAGGGGGCTGGACTTGTTGATCTTCTGAGGTCCCTTCCAGCCCTAATGTCTATGAAATCTATGAAATCCATAACTTCATCTCCTGCTAGACCTATTATTTTTGGATAAAAGACAGCTGATTGAAATTAAGTTTGACCAAGACAGAGATGGTGCTGGTTGCCAGAGGAAAATAATTTGAGGAGTTTACAGACACAGTACAGTATTCCGAACATGCAAATCCACAATTGGTAAAGTTAATCCACAGTTTAGAAGTGCTCCTACATTCCTCACTAATGCAAAGTTCACACAAGTAATGTACTCTACCATCTGTGGCTGGATAGGGACCTTTTGGAGTGGTGAACTGCTTCAACAGAGGTAGCTCAGAAGGTGAGTCACACTGCTTTCCCCACTGCTGCAGTGCTTCCTCCAGACACTCCCCTAGATGCACCAACCTCCTGCAGAAGTGCAACAGACATCCTGCTGCTGTCAAACCACTGCAGATGTCCTAGCTTCACAAATGGATCCAATTGCTTGGTGCTCCAAAACCAGCTCGTGGGCCATAGGCTAACCTCTGGTCTATTACCAGCCTTTTCAGCCTTTCCATTGCAAAGCGCAGTCTGCACTTTAAAGTTACCTTCATTAACAGTGATGTATAACATGGCATAAAGATATTTAAAAAATTAAAATAAAAGTAATCTATGCACAGATTTCATTTTGGGAAAGAGGAAGGAAGAGAGCATGGCATGTTGCAGATCACATCACTTGCTGATGACAGATGCAAGTCATGCGCTTCTGAAAGGCACTTAGGCGCTATAGTGATGGGAATAATGCAGGATCTTGAGTAGAACAGAATGTTTTCAAATGTTAGATTTCACTTATAACAGTACCAAACATTCGAGCGCACGTCACATTTTTGCTGATGGTATGTTTTTTTAATTTCACCTTCAAAAATTGTGTAAAAAAAGTGTTAAAACCTTGTTAAAACTGGCTCCCCCTGCCCCACAAGCAGCACAGCCAAAGTAGAGCCCATGGAGGCGCTGAGGGCGGGCTACCTGCTGCAGGATCAGGCTCCCTGCCCTGCTGCCCTCTCCCAGGGCCTCCACAGCCCAGTGAGTGGGACCCAGTGTGTCTGAGAAGAGCAGGGCCAGGCAGGGAAGTTCATTGCTGCTGCTGGGAGCTCCGTGTCATCCTAGCAAGGTGCCACCTGCCCACCCGGCAGCAGCTAGGGGCACAACTCTGCACCACCATCGCTGCTGCTACCAAGCAGCCAGGGGGCACCTCACCAGGGCGGCAGGGAGCTTGCAGCAGCAAGGAGCTTCCCCACCTTGCCCCACTCTCCCCTACCACTGTAGGTCACACCTGCTGGGCTGCGGAGGCCCCAGGGAGAAGGCAGCAGGGTGGGGAGCCTGAGCTTGTAGCAGGTAGCCTGCACCCACCCTTGCCTCAAGCACAGATTGGGAGGCACATGCCCCCCCACCCCCACCTCCCACCCCTGGGAGTGCACACAACGACAGGGAGCCAGGCCCCCCCCCGGACAAGCCACCCATAGCTCCATCCCAGTCTCCGCCAAGGCCCTGTGGCTATGCATTCTGGTCCTAGGCTCCAATCCCACACACTATGCCAGCTGGGCAGCAGCCCAGCCCTGCCTGGCTCCTTCCATCCCTCCCTATGGGAGCCTCAATCCCCCCTTCCCTCCCTACTAGACTTACCTGTGGGAGCTGGTATCCAGATTGCCTGGCAGCCATGTGCATGTGTGATTGCACACATGCACACGGTGCCCCCTGCCTGACCACCCTTCTCCTACTCCCCACAGCCCCTTGCATACTGGGACTCTGCCAGCATGCAGGAAGTCCTTTGCAAGAGAGGAAAATCTGTGTTTCTCCATTAAAAAAAGAAAAATCCATGTTTTTCTCAATTAAAAGAGAAAATCCGTGGGGGGTTTTCCCATTTTTCCATGGAAAACGGAAAACCCAGATCCCTGCTGATAAAATATCGAGCAGCATTGGACTAAGAACTGGAGGACCCCACTGTAAGCATCCTCATTCATTGATATCTCCCAATTTACAGCAACATTTTGATGTTGTTGGTAAGCTAAATTTTTAATCGATCTAATATGTGCCCTATTCATTCTGTGTAAGAAATAATGTCATAAACCAAATATCATGAAGAGATCCACATATACTATAGTAACACCATTGCCTTTAGCAACCAGACCTGTAGTCATGCCGAAAAAGGGCGAATTAGATTGGACAGAACTTCTTTTCATGAAAGCATGCTAAGTGGCACTAATTATATTTTTAACTTCTGTTTCTTGTTAAGAGTCCTAGAATAGTTTCATGTCTTTATTTTTATCTGGGACTGACACTGAGCTAACCAGTTCAGTTCCCCAGGTCATCTCTTTTATTTGTAAAATATTTAAATTACATTGGGAGTTCTTCAGTTCTTTGGAACTTTCCTAGTTTTCCAAGATGTATTACAAATTAACATTGGAGAGGGGACGGGGGAATTAAGGAGTTCCTTACTTCCATCCTTTAAGATTCTAAAGTGGAAATAATTAATGTCTTCATATGAAAACTATTTTAACAGCTGTCTCCCGTTCTCCTTTATTACAGAAAATAAACTTATTTTGCAATCCATATTATCAGATAAGACAGATGCATCATTTTGTTTCATCCAAGTACAGAAGAGAAATATCTGTTGAATACAATTGTCTTTTCCACATCATTATTTATAATTTTACTATCTGCACTTAGCAGTGGGCCTGTTTTTGACCTAGAAATAATTCTTATTCTTGTGTTTAAAAATTACTTTTACTGTTCTTTAAACCTATTATCTATTAATATTTTATTGAACACGAGCTACCCTTATTAGGTACTTAAATGTTTTAAATTCATAACTTATAGTCATTACTACTTAGTTCCACTTTTTTTCATCCTTTCCATATATTTGGTTTTTATTTCTTTTTCTTTTGACACTTCCCTATCTCCTTTAAATTATGATGGCTTTTTGTACAGAGTAACTTCATTGGAATCATGGATTTTTTAACAGTTCCCAGTTTTCATTAATACTTTCCACTTTAAATTTATGATCAGAGTCCATTATGCCTACTGCTTTGAGCTTTGGCGTAATGACCCTATTAGAATTCCAGCTAATATTTGGAACCTTGTTCTGCTTGCATAAGTAAATTCAATGGGCTCAAGTTAATTGGTACCTAGGCAACCTCTAATTTCTAGGTCAGTGATTAACACTGCTTTGTCTATCCGAGGGAAGTTCAATATTGAATTATTCTGTGCTAGTTACATAACTTCCTGTGTTGAGAAATTACCTATCATTTTTAGAGTTTCTAAAAAAAAAAGCTTTGTCACTGATTGTACGAGATGACTGGCAAATGTCCCTAAAGTAGAAATCATAAATGATAAGATTTTTCTTCTTATACAATACAGAAAGAGGCTTTAGAAAAAATTGTCTTGTCTTAGTGATTTTTGTTGGTCTTTAACAGATTATCATCAGTACATTAGCTTTAGTTTTACTAGTCAGAACTTTAATACATACATTTTCAAAGTCCTGTGAAATTCAGTTGCCTGTGACTGTACAATGTAATCAATGTAGAAGGCTTCCCTTTTCTTATCTAGCTTCAAAAAATAAATTGTAATCATTAAGCATCATGTTCCAGCACTTGTGTTTAGTGCCATCAACCAGTCTATATTTCCTTTCATATATGATTCTTTCCAGTGCATCTTGTTTATTATCAGGGCTCCTAACATTAGTATAAAGACAGTTTAAAAATATATGCCTCATGTTCTTTTCTTCTTGGATTTCTCATATGACTGATGCCTTGGGACTGGCTTTACATGTGTGATTACCTTATTATCTATCACTCTTCCCCATCATGGCTGGTTTAAAGCTTTCCTGACCACCCTAGCTAATCTCTCCCCAGGGAAACTGATACTCTTATTACTCAGATGGGATCTGTCAGAACCACACCACCACCAGCAATGAGTGGATTTGCCAGTATTCCACAAAATTTGTCCTTTGCCTTGCTCACCATCCAAAATAACTGTTTTACCTTCTGCATTTTTTCTTCTTTGGTTTGAGGGACAGGAAGGATTTCTAAAACTGGATATTCCTCTCTCTTGGTTCCCTTCCCAGTTCCCTAAGGACTTCTGGGATCTGTGGAATGCTGCCTAATGCTGTGTTTTCAGTGCTAGTGTGGATATACCACCAAAGCAGTATCTCCTGTCTTTTTGTTGGGAACTTATTTATGCTTTATGTGAAGATAGCAGGATAGTTTTCTATTATTGCTATCTTTCTGCCTCTTGCAAAACATTCTGCTCACTTCAGTTAGCATGGAGTTCCCAGCAAGGTTTGTCTCTTGTTTCTAACCGGTTTTTGGTGCTCTCTTGGGCTGAGGCCTACACAGAACTGTTCAAGTTTAGTTGTCAACTCTGTTTGCTCTCTGTACGCCCTATCAACCACCTAATTCTTGAAGGTTGTTTTCTTACTCAGCACCTAAATGGCAATTCCATATTTCCAGCTGTGAAGATAGCCATTGGGTTCTCTTATTTCTGGAGGTAACAAATTTCCAAAACAAGTATTCCAAGAATTAATATTCAAGGTTCACAAATATAATCAAACCATTCACTTTTTAGCCACTAGATGGCGCTTGATACATAAATGTTCCTTGGCTGCATTGTGTTTTAGGATGGAGATGATGATGCCATTTCAATGTTTTCCAAATATGGGGTTTGGACACATTTGTAACTTAATCAGTGAGCTATTGTAATTGAGCAGATATTCTGATGTGATATTTATATTATTTTCAGCTTTGTTTTATTGATTCTACTTGGTTATAGCACCTGTTTATACTTGCAGTTGTATAACAGAGTGCTTAAATGTTATGTTTTTTCAGGTATCAGATATTCAGGCAAGAACAGTAATACTTACTTGGTCCCTTCCATCCAGTGCTATCAATGGGGATGCTGACAAAAATAGTATGCCAGAGGTGTATACTTATGAAGTTCTGATTTCAAACACCGGAAAAGATGGAAAATACAAAACTATGTATACGTAGGTATTTGTTATCTTTATTAAATTACTACTGCATTGGATTATGTGAATTAAAACCTCATTTAGAAGCCTGCCTTTTGTCTACAACCTGAGTGCCATGCAGGTTCCCTTGTGAGACAAACTATTTTAATCAGTAAGATGGAACTCTGATTTATTCACTTTTTTAACAAAAATGTATTAGTTAAAGGCTTAATACTTTGAGGTGGATAATGCCTTGAAGTTTCACTAATTACACTTCAGTTGACTACAGTGGAAGCCTGAGGGCTCTCAAACACTGCAGACCAGAACTACGTATTTTATTTATTTGCTTTATTTATTTATTTGCTTAAATTCCAACCATAGGGTCAGGCCAACTCTCAGGATCTCAATATTGCGCTCTTAGACAGGAGGGTGTGACACAATTGCACATATACAAACACACAAATCAATTAGGTGCATACACACACATACACACACACACACTACCAGCTCAGGCACATACACATCCAAACCAGACTAGGCACATGCATACCTTTCACCAATTCAAGCACATACACACTAAAAATTAGACAAAAATCAATTGTCAATACCCACACACTCAGTACCTACACATTCAGTACATATACACAGATCACTAATTCCTATATCATGCACACAATGAGATATATACATACACACACACACTCATCAGTTCACACACATACAACCCACCTACAGATAGGTAAGTTCCTAACTTGGATGGTACGGTATGTATGTGTGTGCTTGGGGTGTGTGCTTGATACTTGCAGGAAGGTTAAGGTGAGAGAGAGTTAAAGTGTAGGGAGTAAAAGTTGCCAAAACCGGGATTAGAACCAGTGGACTAGAAAGAAGCTGACTGAGGGACTGAAGCTTGGGTTTACTTAAGATCAAGTGGCCCCAGGGTTACTCAAGGTCACTGGTGCATGGGAGGAGGGGAAAAAAAGAGAAGCCTGGTGGCAAAGAGGAGACAGCCAGGAAAGAGACTGAGGCAGAAACCTGGTTGCTCAGGGGAAAAGGCAGTAGGGATAAGACAGTGGCAAAGAACAGGGGGTTTGGAGGCAGAGGGGAACTCAGGACAGGTTATTGGTTCACACACACACACACACAAGTCCAAGTCCTTGGTTGAAGAGAGGGTGGGGGTGATAGCTACCTATCCAGACTGGAAAGGGGTCTTTGTCCAGTAGGTGTTGTCTAGAGTGGGGTCGCCGGCAGGGCCTCTGGGTGGATAGGTGGTGTGGCATGGTGCTGGTCCAGATGGAGAGGGCGTCCCAAGGAGTCAATCTTCACTACCCCTTTTATGGGGTGGACTACCTCTGGTCTCCTATGGGGAGGTCCTGTCCAGGCAAGGTCAGCCCTGTTCCAGAGGGTCCCAGGTGTTCTTACTGAGTATGTGCAGCCTTGGCACAATGGTGGGTTGCCTCGTCTTTTGTTTCTTGAATGCTGAGGGTGGTTCCAAGGACTGGGTCGTTGGTCCAGGTATTGGTGTTGATGGTTCGGTCATTCAGAGGGAACCATTTTTAGACATGCTGCCACTGTCTCTCAAGCACCCTCATTCATCCCCATTCATTCAGGAACCAAGTTACATAGGAGGGGTAGGTGTGAGTCATGGGTTACACAATCAGGCCTGGGGACAGGATGGAGATTTGACAAACAAAATGGAAACTTTACATGACTTATGCTAACTTACATAAGTCTAAATCATGTAGGCCTAAATCATGTAGTACTAGTAAAACAATAATATAGAACAGTAAAAATCAATATAAATGTAATAATTATACAATATAAAGAAGGAGAAAAAACAAAACAAATACAACTTGCTACCAAAATAAAATGCTGAAGCTTATCCTATGTCTTAGCTCACTTATACTTATCTATAGGGAATAGAGAGGGAAAGAAAAAGTCAGAAATGGTTGGGGAAGGGAAGGGAATGCATTTTAAAAGAAAAAAGAAAAACAGGGGGTTTTGCTACACCACTACTAACAAAAAGGGCACCCCTTTCCCAGGATCCCAGCTTTAGATAGTCTTGTATAATATAACATTAAATAAGTCAGGTTTCCTCAGTTGCTTTCAAAACACAATATCATGGCAATGGCAAAATGTAAGCAAAACTTCAGTCCCATCAACAAAATCCTAGACCAGACAACTCTTTCACTCTCCTTAAAAACAAGGGAGAATAAATGAAATATCATAGCATAATCTAAAAATGATTTACCAGATTAATTGTGTGTCTCTTGAGTGTATAGGCGACCCTTGCCATTCACCATTGAGTGTATAGGCAACCCTCGCCGTGATCCCTGTGAATGGCAAAATCCGCAAATAGGGCACTGCATTCATGAACGCGATGCCCTTGGTGGCTGGAGGGGCAGGTGGGGGACAGCTCCAGAGGCGATAATAGGAGCCCAGTGGCAGCAAGCGCGGAGCTCCCGAGGAGCTCTGGTAAGTGTTTAAAGTGTATTTAAAATGCGGGTTGAAACCACAAATGCTGAACCCATGAATACCAAGGGTTTCTTGTATTATTCTATATGTTCATGCTAATACCACCTTCCCTTCTGCCTCCAAATTGTGTTCTTTTATGCCTGGGATTTATGGGGAAAATACGACCTGGTTAGGATTGCACAGCTCCTGTAGATCCTGACTTCTTCAGTGCTATGGGAAGGTGCTCATTGAGAACCAGTTTCCAGGAAGTCTCCACATTTCGTGTATGCCAGTGTGCATACCACTAATGTGAATATGAGTAACAGCATTCATTTACACTTTTAGGTAATGTATTTTATGTACCTAAGAGAGTATGTCTGATGATCAGTATTTATAAAGTATTTATGTACATGTATAGTATTTTAATGTAGTGCTACCATATACTGTCCCCCCAGGACAAGACTCAGATGATATATTTTGTTGTGACTAAGTGGAGGATGTTTTTAAAGACCTGCAAGCAAAAGATAGATTATTCTACTACACTTAGCATGCTTCAGCAACTAGCCTTTAGTAAACATATTGCAGAGAATAATTCTGCACTGTTAGGTGAATGGCTTAGATAATCTCATGGGTCTTTTTCATCTTTAACTTCTATGAGTCGGAAGCAATTTTTAAAACAAAATTATGCTTCTTTTCAGTGGAGAAAAAAATAATGTAACTATCAATGATCTCAGGCCAGCAACTGATTATCATGCAAGGTAAGAATTTTTCTTTCACCTTTTATATGCCATGGAAATATTTTAGATTACATTTGAAAATATTTAATTGCATCTGTATATATAACAGCGTGCCCATGTTGACTGACATTTTCAGTCTGCCATCGGCCATCCTCTTCTTCTCTTGAGATCATGAAATAGCATGGTTGGACTGTTGATGCTGATAATCCGTGATGCCTTAATGGTTGTTGTCAGATCTGTACTTAAACAGATTGACAGCCTTGTTATCCATAAAAACCAGTGGTTTTTGGAGATAGTATGAGAAGGAAACCACATGTAGAATAGTTTTATCTGACTATGGTCAAGGATAAAGTCCATGCCCAGTAAGCAAGAAAAACAGGCCTGTTTTCCATTTTTTACTGGGCATGGAAATTACAGTGTACTCTGACAACAGTACCATGCATGTGGCTCTATATAAAGCCCAACCTGCTGTAGCTGTGAACTGTCTCTGCATATGCATTTACAATTTGTTAACAACTTGAAAAGCAAAATGTAGTTGCAGATGCTTTTAGCTGGTTGAGGGCAATGAGGATAGAATCAAACTAGTCTTTTGGCAGCATCAGTCAAGAACAATCTTAGAACCTGAGTTCTTGCTGGTATGCCAATAAATCATTTTAGGAGTCCCAGCTGAAGCTATTTAGTGCAGTTCAGAAGCCAAATGCATTGATACAGCTACCAAAAGGTGGGTGTATAAAGGTAACAGAACTGTATTGTCAGCCAGCTTACAAAGAACATTACCAGTGTGTGTTGGTGATTAATAAAGCACATAGGCACCCGGAATATGAAAAGACTGACTTGAAAAGGCTGCTCTCAGGAAGACCAGGTGAAAACAGGTATTTTCTGAGAGTGTATGACACTTTGTCAAAGTATATGGTGGCTCAGGGAGTATAGAATCAAAGAATATGAGACAGTTACAGATGCATTGAAGAAAATGTTTAGTTATTGCTTTTACCATGATCAGGAGTAAAAACTTGAATCACAGCTATTTACACCAGGTTTGCAAACAGTTCCAAATAACCATGGTCAAAAGCAGACTTGTCCACCCTGCAAATAGTGAGGAGTGAGGGGAGTGGAGAGTATGTTACCCATGGTTTTATCCTGGGAGATTTAATGAAGACCAGCAAGACAGGCATACAAAGACACCTTTTGTCTTTGTATGTAACTCCATCAGCATTCAGTAGTCTGTTACCCTGCCAGTGAGATTATTCTTGGATACTGCAACCCCATGCTTCCTTGTCATTCCATGTTCCAATGAATCCCTGAGCAAATACCAATGAAGTACCAATCCAGCAAGTACCAATGAATCCCTGAGAATCAATGCAGGTAGGTGAGGCATCAGAGCCCTGTACTAGCAACCTGAGGATAGAATTCCAGAAGGTGAGGAATAGATGAGTCAGAAGTGAGCACGCCTGATACAAGCTGCCAGGAAAAAGAGAACTATAGGTCCATTCAGGAAGGATAGAAAATGTGACTATGCAACTGAAAAGCCAACCAGTAAAATTTAACACCAAATTTACTCCTTTTTGGAGAGAACCTTACTATGCAGTTAGGAAACCAAACAACTTAGGACACTGACAGACGTGGAACTCCTTGCTTTAACTCATGATGCTTCACAGGAAGTGCCATGAGTTACAGTGATCCCGCCGACCCAACAGATGTTTGCTTTTAGGTCCAGGGGATTGGGAGATTGAGCTCCATTTTTGAGCAGCTGCATTTCTGTAGCCTCTCTTTCCTAGTCCCAACCTGCCCCCCCTCCCAGCTTCCGTGTTGCCTTCAGGATGGGAGGGGAAGAAGGGAGGGGAGGGTGCTCGGGCTGGAGCTTGCGTAGCCTGTGCTGGAGGGTGAGGCAGGTGGATTGGACTCCAGTCCACTCCAGTCTACTTGCCTCACCTTCCAGCACAAACTGGGCAAACCCCAGCCCTAGCTCCCTCCCCTTCCTTCTCTCCCTCCCATCCTGAAGGTAGCACCAGAACTGGGAGGGGGACAGGAGCAGGACTAGGGAAGAGAGGCTGCAGACACACAGCCACTCCAAAATGGAGCTCAATCCCCCAACCCCCTGGATCCAAAAGCAAACATCTGTTGGGTCGGCGGGATAACTGTCCCGCAGGGGTGGGACTAGGGAACGCACTGGTACAAGTTAATGAACGTGTTCCATTTTGGAGCACCTTCATCTGAACCCTCAGGTAATGAGCATTCCAATTGTTGCACAATTGGGCACTTTTAAAATGCTCTGCAGTCATGCACTTCTGTCAGGGCATGGCCATAGACAGCTTCAGGGGGCCAGTCACACAACAGAATATCACTTCTGTTAGCACCCTTAGTCTTGTCAATAAAAAAGCAAGAGCTCATTCCCTCATAGTGTTTTGAGACTTGATGCACCATTTCATCTGCAGAAGTAGGAGGATAAACAGCAAGGAGATTCCACAGCCATCCTGGGTTCCATTGTTTGCAATGGAAAACTGGTTAAGAAGAAAAAAATTCTCCAGACCTCACTGTATGGTACTCTTCAACAACTAATCAGTTCACAGGGGGTGAGCTTGAAAGACATGCGTTCTGTTCTTGTTGATGACCCTAGATCGGGGTTCCCAACTTGGGGTTCTCAACAGGGGGGCAAAGGGTTTTTTTTCAGTATCAAAAAGGGTTGGCTGCCTGCCCACATATGCTGGTCACTGCTAGTCTGTAATTTGCCAGTCCACAGCATAAAAAGGTTGGGAACCTCTGCCCTAGATCCAGTCACAAGTAGTGTCCCTGTAGATGAAAACAAAAGCTGAACAGGCAGCCAGTACAAAAACCTGCATGGGTGGCAAATTAATGGGATTTTTAGGAGTTACAGGAATAATACAACTTTGGCTACAGTTTTAAATTGGAATTAAACTGAAAGGGAGGCAGTTGTCAAGTTCAGTGCAGATAGCCCCTCTGCCAGTAGGTAGTCCTGTATCTTTCATCTTAATGTTACGTTATCTTGTTTTATATTATTTATCTCTAGGAGTCAATTCATTCCTACCTCTGTGTGCTAAAGTTGTAGTGTTATGTTCTACCATTTGTTTTCTCTAAGAAACTTTTGAAATACTATACCTGATATTTTTTGTTTTGAAGAAATTGTAACAATTGATGGTATCTTAAAATATTTCATATATCTGATATTTTAGTTGTTGTATAAGCCTCAATATAATTCTTCATATGTTTTAAAAATTGTTTTTACTTTCTTTACAGTTAAAGCATATATATAGACTCTGTACAATATTAATTTACTTATAACCGAAATATGGAAGTTAACTGATAAATGTTGGTGTAGGTTTGAGGAGGAAGGTTATTATCATTTTATTTGGTGTATGTACATTAGAGAATTTTGGGTTTTGGCTGTTGTTTGTCTTTAATGCAATAGTCACCATCAGTCATCATTTACAAGTGCTCATGAAATGTTGTTATCCAAGATACTGCATTTGTTACTCTATCTAGATACAGAGACTAATGCATAATGTATAATTATGTAGACAATAAATGGTGACTGACAGGAACTAGTGCATATCCAAAACAATGTACTATGTTTGCCCCTTGCATGACCAGGGGTGGATCCAGAGTGAGTACAGTGGTGTGATCACACCCCCCTTTCAGATCATGCTACAGGAGTGCAGCCAGGGACTTTCTAAGACCCCAAAGCAGGTAAGAACCCACCTTTCTCGACACCCTCTCCTTTCCCCTCTGTGTTCAGGGGCATCGCCCCTCTCTGCCCGTTCCACCCCTTGCCCTCTCTACTGATGCCTTTGGGTATAGGAAGAGGAGACCTGCCTACTGTTGCTGTCCCCAGCTGAGCCTGGCTCTCCACTCAGCCTTTCCTCACACAGAGAGGGTAAGGGGGGGAATGAGCAAAGAGGGGAGATGCCGCTGAGCACACAGGGAAAAGGAGAGGGTGCCAAGAGCTGTGGGGTGGGAGAGATTCTTACCTGATTCCTGGACCTAAAAAGTCTCCAGCTGCTTCCATGGCGTTGTCTACCTAGTAACAAGTGAGGCTGGGCACGGAGGGGGTGCATCCATTCCTGCAACACCAGTCACTGCTCATACACCCCCTTTTTCAGAATCCTGGATCCACCTATGAGCATTACTTTTATTAGAGTATTTTTAGATGTTACTTTTAACAGTAATGCTTTAGAGAAGGGGAGAATTGGGTTTTTTGCTTTTATTTGTATCTTTAAATAATTTTGCAGTTCTACAGAAAGTATTATTCAGATTCCGAAGCAAAACATCAAACTGTTTTACTACTCTAGGGTTCAAGCAGAAAGCAACTGCATAAAGGGAAATCCTTCTGAAGCAGAGAGTTTTACCACAATGAGCTGTGAACCTGATATTCCAAATCCTCCAAGGATAACTAATCGGACCAAAAATTCTCTTACTCTTCAGTGGAAGGTAAGGTTTGTTTTATATGTACTTTCAAAGAGATTTACAGAGCCACTCAATAATTTTGCAGTTAAATGTTTTTTGTTGAAAAAAGCCAATTCATTGAAACCAAAACATTTTGTAGAAATATATATGTCAACAAAACTTTCATGGGAAAGGTTTCTGAGATCCAGGATATAATTTCTTTTCGAAAAGAGAAATAGCCTTACCACAGTATAGCAAAGAGCCTGTTGATATAAGATATTTGACTGAAAACTGAGACAGAGGTTCAAGTCCCTGCTCCCTGGGCCCCAGGTAAATGTCCAAATCCAGTGGTACCTAAATCAGGGTTTGTGGGCATCTTGTTGCCTGTGAGTTTCCAACAGTGCATGTAGCAAGAAATAAAAAAATGTAACTGAGTCCTTTACTACTATCATCTAGGTTGAGAGAGAGAGCAAAGCATGATGTTGCCTGTGGCATGTTACTTGCTTAACATCATTACCAGTGATCCTGGTTTTCTCTGATAAAAAATTGCAAATTCTCTGATAAAATCCCAAAATCTGTGACTAAAATGAAAGGCCCTTCACTCTCCCCCACAACCCCTGGGCCTTGCTGGTGCCCCTCACTCAACCCCCCCACAGCCCCATGGCCCTGCTCGTGCCCCTCAACCCCACCCACAGACCCCTGCCACTCCCAGCCCTGCCGGAGGGGACCTTGGCTGCCAGGGCTACAGGGCCAGGGACCCAGGTCCACAGCCCCCTGCCCCTGGTAGGAGGCAGCAGCTGCTGCAGTGAAACTGAGCCCAGTTTCCCCTCCCACTGCTGCCTGCCTGCTGCAGGCTTGACAGGTGAGGCAGCTCCCTGCCACTCCGTACACTTCCAGAGGGGCAAGGGGGACATGTGTCCCCCAGATCTGTACAAGGGGAGGGGGATGCAGGCTGTCCACTGCAGGCTTGGGCTCCTCGCCCTGCTGCCTTTCCCCAGGGCCTCCGCAGCCCAGCAGGTGGAACCTGGTGCTTCAGGGCAAAGCAGGGCCATGCAGGAAAGCTGCTTGCTGCTACAAGCCCCACACTGCCTTGGCAATGCATCCCCTGCACGCATGGCAGCAGTGAGGGAACAACCCCACACTGCCGCCCCCACTGCAGCCCACACCCACCCCTGCCCCCATCCTGCGCACAGATCTGGGGGCATGGGTCCTCCCCTAGCTCCCCTGGGAGTGCATGCAGTGGTAGGGAGCTGTCCCCCCACCCCCTGAATGAGCTGCCCATGGCCCCATCCCACTCCCTACCGAGGCCCTGCAGGTACACATTGTGGTCCCAGACCCCATCCCCCACATGCTGCCCAGCTGGGCAGCAACCCCAGCCCTGCCCTGCCCAATTCCCTCTATATGGGACCCTCAGTTGTCCGTGTGTCCTCCCCCCTGCCCCTTACCTGCCAGAGCTTCCTGGCAGCCATGTGCATATACATGCACATCATGCTCCCTGCCTGCCCACCCTCCTCCAGTTCTCCCCAGCCCCTTGCAGGCTGGAACTCTGCCAGCCTGCAGAGAGCTGTTTGCAAAACTGCAACGTCCACAGGTTTCTCCAGTAAAATGAGAAATCCATATTTGCCTCCAGCAAAGGGTAAAATCCATGATTTTCTCCATTTTTCTGTGGGAAACAGAAAACCTGGATCCGTGATCATTACTCATGGGACAGAGGGGGTTGGGACCCATTGCCTTAATCGCTGGACTACAGTTAGTACTCCTATATCACCCACCCCACATTTGATGTATGTTTGCCATATTTACTCGAATTCAAGGTGAGGTTCCCCCCCCATTCAACATGGGGGGAAGCCCCTTATCTTGGATTCAAGTACAAATGGAAGGCAGGTGGCTGCTCTAGCTCTGGCTCTGGCTCTGGCTCTGGCTCTGGCTCTGGCTCTGGCTCTGGCCTGGGGTCGGAGCTGCAGCTCCTGCCCCACACAGCCTCTGCTTCCCCCAGCACCTCTTCCCCCAGTTTCTTCTTCCCACTCCCTCCCCTGCCACTCCATCATGTTTCTGGTTTCAACATAGGTACAAAGGACATGTTTGCCCCACCCCACACTGGGCCATACATTAGTGGTAGCAGCAGTTTTGGCTCCACCTTCAGCTCCAGCTCTGACCCAGGGCTGGAGCTGCTGCCACTGCAACCATTGCTGTGTGGCCAGAGCAACCACATGGTCCATGCCCAGGGCTGGAGCTGTGATGGAAAGTAAGTGGTGTGGAGGTAGGCAGGAGGGGGTGGGAGCGAAGGGCAAGTAGGAGGAGGCAGGCACCAAGGGATGTAGCACCTTGAGAGGAGGGGGTAAGTGGCAGGGGCAAAGTGCAGGGGAAGGCACAGTCACTGTGGGTAGGGGGTAGGCGCCAAGGTGTGCATGCCCCAAGGGAGAGCAGGCAGTGGGGGAGTCAAGCAGTAAGGGAGACAGGTGGCAAGGGGTGGGGGGGTTAAGCCACTTGACTCCCTCCACTGCTTGCCCCCCTGCCATTGCTTGTCCCACTGCAGCAGTGGGAGGGACAAATTAAAATGACTCTCCAATAATTTGATTCTAGACATGGAAAATTATAACAAATTTATAAATGTTCCATGTTTACAATCTAATTATTGAGGATTTTAAATTTGAAGTTGTCTTGTATTTGGGTAATCATTTAAACAAAGTAGAATAGGTCCATGTGGAGAGTATGTGACTAGGACAGAACCCTAGTCTAGTTCATTGAGAAGCCAACATTTTTGGCAGGTTTACCACAAATTAGTCCTGCACTTTCCTGAGTGCCAGTGCAATCCCTTTCCCCTGGCCAATTTGCTCTGCTTTCTGCTCTATGGTCCCTACCCAATCTGATGCTCTCCTTTCTTCTTCCTGCCCTATCTGCCACTGTGCTGATTGTCCCCTCCTTGATCTGCCACATGTCCCACACACTGTCTGCCCATATCATGTGTAGCACTTGGCTGCAAATTGGCCAACCCTGTTATATTTCCTCAGAAAATTTCACTGAATGTCCACTAGATGGAAACAGCTGAGATGAACATATTAATGTTGCACAGAACACCAAACAGTCACATGAGAGAACATCTCTGACTTTAGTTTAATAGGAGCAAGAGACCTGTGAAGGAAGGGCTCAAGCCAGTTGCCAGTGTCCTCTGGTGATCCTGTCTCCCTGTTTATGGCATTCTAATTTTCTTGTTTTCCTGTTCCAGGCATCTTGTGACAATGGTTCTAAAATCCACAGTTACCTTTTGGAATGGGATGAGGTAATCAGCAAATTTACTCTACTAATTATATTTTTTAACTTCAGTTTTCAAAAACTCTACATGTAATTTTGCACATAGGCAAATACAGGTTTTTGAAAAGGGGGGTGCAGCAGATGTGACTGACGCTGAACCCCCTTGGTTCTCAGGATCTCACAGTAGTCTGGGAGGCCACCAGCTTGAGCGGCTGTATCAGGCATTGCATGATGTTCAGGTTGGAAGACATGCTGACAGCTCCACTTCCCCATGGCCCCAGATACTTGGATTACCTGCAGAGTCCAAGGGTGAGGTGCACTTGGAGCCCCCCAGCCAGTGGAGGGCAAAGCATGGAGCAGGCACAGGAAGCGGGGACCCACCTGCCCCTGCTGCTGTCCGTGGCCGACCTGGGACAGGGATAGTCCCAGAGCAGCTCCTGGCACACTAGAGCTGGAGGGTACAGAGAGTGGCAACTTAGAGTACAGTGTTTGGGCAGAGATGGCAGTGGCAGCATGGGTTCCCCCTTCCTGTGCCTGCTCCTGGGTCAAGAGAGGAGCCATCTGCTACTGCTGCTGTCCCTACAGCCACTCCCCACAGCACTTGGCTGACATGGGGTAGGAGCACTGGCGACACATAATGAGTACACACGGATGCACCTGCACCCCCTGAGATTTCCTGGGGGCCGGGCCATGGGGCAACTGGAGCCCAGCAGCTCCTGCTGCTGCACGCACTGCAGGAGAGCCAGTTCCCCCAACCCCTTGGCTCCAGTGCGCCATGGCCCTAGACAAGCTGCTGGGCTCTGATTGCCCCACGACCCGGCCCGGTCAGGGCCCTATTCACAGTGAATGGAGCCCCAGCCAGGCTGTGTCGTGGGACAAGTGGAATCCGATAGCTCCTGCAGAGTCACAGCGCTGGGGAGTCAAGGGGGGCACATAACCCCCCCCCAATCTTTGCACGGGGCAAGGGTGGGCTGCAGCTGTGAGGCGAGGTGGGCTCTGCCTGCTCTGTGCCTCGCTGCAGCCTTTGAAAGTGGCACGGCACAGCACCATGTACCTCGCTGCCAGGCCCGCCCAGCAGTGGGACACACATGGCAATGCAGTGTGGGGAGGCAGCCAGGGCTAGTGCAGGGCTGGGGAGCGGTGGACGCCGGAGCTGGGCAATGACCCCTGGCACGAGGGAAGGGGCAGCCGCATGGGTACAGTGGACCCTGGCCCTAAGCCCGATCTTTGCCGGGTGCTAGCCCCAGCCTCGCTCCCTCCCTTCCTCATGGCCCTTTCCTCTCCCCCCCTCCCCTCCCCCTGCACACTTTTGCATAGGGGGGGGATGCGTACACGCTTATCTGCCCACCAATTTTTTTTCTCCCTCCACCCCCAGCCCCCCAGTCCCTGATCAGTGATTGGCTGCTGAGGTCCCCCCC
>NW_005842428.1:907164-914447 GCF_000455745.1 Alligator sinensis
AGGTCCCCTCCCCCCAATTGACTGATCGGCTATTGGTACCAACCCCCAATATTAGGAGGCACCAGTCGCCCATGGATAGGAGTAGCTCTAAGGTTAATCCTATCCCCAAGTTGGCTGAAGACAGTGATGGGCAGCTCCCCCCTTCATACACCTGCTTACCTTTCCCTATCCCCTCCCTCTACCTCCACCTCCCATGATCTGAGCTCAGTACCTGCTGCCCAGATTCTGGAGGTGACCCAAGTATCTGGGGTCACAGGGAAGTGGAACTGCTAGTGTGTCTTTAAAAAAGTTCACCATGTTACCTAGTAGAAGCAGGGAGGATGATGACCACACCACCATGCCCCTCCCTGGATCCACCCCTGGTTGTGCACACACATTCAGATGAAAATTATGATTTATCTTTGAGGATGGTGTTGGTAATAAACACTTTTCAGAAGATGTGTAAAACCAGACATATATTTCCCAAAATTTGCTTGCTGTATCTAAAATGGCCATATCATCAGATGGCTCTTAAAATTACATTGAGTCATTACTATGAGATTTTTTTCTTTCTTGTGATTAGATACTTCCCCTGAGAGATTTGTGAATGAAGGCTTATCCCAAGTCTCTTCCTTTTTTGTGCAAGGCTGGCTCAGCTGCCCCCATGGAAACATCTTCCAAATCACTTATGTGCAGCTTAGCCAGGAAAGATATGGGTGTGCTGCAGTGGTTGCATGCACAGTCTCCCCCTTCAGCCTTGTGGAGCTGAGGGTTGAAAGATGATAGCATTTTCAGTTCAGCATTCATAACAATTTCAGTATAACATCTACCTCTTTGCAGCATATTTGGCTTTTTAAGTATAGTTGAATGAACATTCTTCAAGATCGTACATGCTTTAATTGATATACATTCTTGATTAACAGGCTAAACAGTGCAATTAATATCATTATTTCTTTTAGGGAAAAGGAAATGGAGAGTTTTGTCAGTGTTACTATGGCCAGCAGAAGCAGTATAGGATTACAAAATTATCACCTGCAATGGGGTACACCTTTAGACTAGCAGCCAAAAATGACATGGGCATGAGGTGAGTTGTATACATAAGCATGCATATGCAGCACACATTTATTTTGCAACAACATAGAATAGCATGTTCTCATTATGGAATAGCAGCCATATGCCCAAATGGAATTGCAAGGTGGTAGATATACCACTGAATGCTCTTAAACTGTTTGCATTCATTACAGATACGTAATTTATACTGCTATTTTAAGCAGTATAAATGGGAAGTATGTGCTATGATATTTATTGGGTAAAGCAGTGGTTCTCAAACTTTTTTGTACCATGACCCATTTGTAAACATCAAAGGTCAGTGCCCCCCATACCCAATCGCTGTCCCCCACCCCCAGGTCCCAGCCCCCTAGTGTGTGAGGAATGGGTGGCGGGGGGAGCAAGTGGCCCCTTGCAGGCTAGAACTCTGCTGGTGTGTACAAGGGAAGCCACGGTTTCCCACGTTTTTCTCCTTTAAAGGAGAATCCATTTTAAAAGTTTGTACAGGACCCTCTCATATATTCTTGCGACCCACTTTTGGGTCAAGAGCCACGGGTTGAGAAATGCTGGTATAGCATGCACCCCTCACAAAATCCCACTTGTTTTTCCCCCCTCTGACTGCACAGACTTTCAAAGAATTGATGTGATTTTTTTGCAGCTCAAAGGAAGCCACTGGTAGTGTTTGAGTGTCAAGCGAACGTGAAAACCGCTAGTAGTTCTCAACCTTTTCTGTACCAGGACCCATTTGTAAACATCAAAGGCCAGTCCCAACCCAGTGCCCCACACTCCCAACCCACTACCCCCAGGCCCCAGCCCCACAGTGTGTAGTGGGGGAGGGGAACCAAGCACCCCCTTGCAGGCTTGAACTCTGCCAGCCTACAAGGGAAAAGCCACGGCTTCCCACTTTTTTCTCCTTTAAAGAAGAGTCCATTTTTAAAGTTTGTTGATCCATTTTTAAAGTTTGTTTGGGACTCTTTCATATATTCTTCTGATCCACTTTTGGGTCGCGACACATTGGTTGAGAAACGCTGGGGTAAAGTACATAAATGTGCAAGTGTTCTAGACACTTACTCTTGTGCAGCAGTTGCTGAAGAGCAGCAAAACATTTCCATGGCCTGTTTTGGTAAAAAACATGTATTTTTATTAGACACCAAACTTTCCTAGGACATGAAAGCTGTATTCAGAATTTGTATTGGTGTAAGTTACACACACACTGAGATACTGTTTATACATATAGATCAATCAGCTTGGTGCCAGCACACAATTTCCATTTGAGAACCTGTTTGACAAATTGAAATAACAGGGTTTGAAAGGAATTCTCTTCTGCTCTTATTACTACTCTAGGATAGTGGTTTATATATTGTTTGTTTTAAAACAGTGGTTTTAGTGAAGAAGTCCTGTATCATACCTCGGGCACTGCCCCATCCATGCCAGCAAGTCCTATGCTCATTAAAGCTGGAGTTACTTGGTTGTGCTTACAGTGGACTAAACCCTCAGGAACACCATCAGATGAAGGAATATCATATATTTTGGAGATGGAGGATGAGACCTCAGTAAGTATGTAATTAATATTCTCATTAAGAGAAGAGAACATAAAAGGATGTTTGAATGAATTAATAGTATTTCACTATCATAATGATAGCCCTTACAAGGTTGTTCTGTTGGGGAGAAGGAGATGTGTTGTTCAGCTGAGATTTGTGGTATTTGTGTTATATCTGCTGTATGCGTACAGGGAAAAGTTAAGTTTTATAAAAATTGGGAAAATAGTTGAAAGCATTCACTGTGAAAGTTACTGTGCAGTCTACATATTTCTTGGTAATTGTTACATAAAAGTTGGGTCCAGATGTCTCCAATAACATATTTCTCTTATAATGAAATTGCATTCTAATATTTAACATTTGTACATTTTTTTATCATATGAATATGAAAAATTTGTCCCTGGCCCTGCAGGAAAACTACTTTTCTAAGTCACAAGTTTTGTTGTATTAAAAAATGTGGGCTTTTTAAAGAGTTATAAACTTAATAGACAGATTTTATTGTATATTAAAGGTATATACTCACTGTAATTTCTATGGACAGCCCATTAATATTTAAACAGTGTAATATTTGCCATGTGTTTTATCTTAAAGTAAATTATGGCACTCCTTTAATACAAACCATGTTGTTTTCCCAGTTTGTTCTGGAACACAGGTTTCCTTACCAGTCATATTAAGCTCTAATCCTGCAGAGACTTGCATATTTTTAACTATGTAAAGTTTATATGTAAACTGTACTTGTGCATATTAAGTTAAGCATTCATCCTTGCAGGATCTGGGCCCAAATCACTGCAGTCTGGAACTTTCTCCCCTTGACAGTCATTTCAGGCTGTCTGCTTTCATTTTTAAATGAATCCTGCTAAACCACCCCAGACTTGGTTTAGTGTGATCTCTGTTGGCTCCAAATGTATTTTTCCTTATTCTTTTATTGCATTACAGACTCTATTTTTCTATATTATAGCCACAGGATGATGCATTTATTATGATTTTATTATATTGTTTTGATCGTAGTTTTTGGTTCCTTTTATAGAGCCTCCCAGCAGTAGAGGGTCACTGTAAAAAGTGGTTTATGTTTACAGAATACAAACTTCTTTTCATAACTTCAAATCAAAACCTAATGCATTACTGTATGTTTCAGATTCTGTGTGTTTATACTATATGTATTTTGCTGTATAACCTGCTTTATAAATGTATATTTCAAGTAGGAACATTTTATTCATCTTTAGGGATATGGTTTCAAGCCAAAATACGATGGTGATGATCTCACCTGCACAGTGAAGAATTTGAGGCGTAGTACAAAGTATAAATTTAGGGTAAGTATTTTCACATATTTTGGCTATATTTTCTGCAGAGTTCTTTTTAAACTGTTATTTTTGTAGCAGGTTTCTGCGATGAAAACAAAATAACAACGCGCTTTATTCTAGAACATTGTCTTTCATAAATATCAAATGTAACCTCGTACTAGAAACAGGTTAAGGCCTCTGGTTGCATATGAATTTAAGCTGTAAACACTTATATCAGTTCTTGGAGATAAAGTTGTGAGGATTTGGTACTAAACTCTTGCTCTTGTGAACATTTGAGATAAATGTATAGTAACCATAAGTACTCCTAAGTTTATAATTAACAAATACAGTACACACTCAAAATGTTCATACCCTGCGTTGTTTTACTGAGATATTTTTCAATATGAATGGTTCTTGTTCACCTCCTACACAAAAAGGGAAAAATAGCAAATGCTGTGTTAATCAGGTCTTTAGTTTTTATTACAGAAGGAAAAATTATAGTAGTGGTAGTATTCCTTAAGGCTTTTGAAAGAAGCTTTATAATCATTGGAAACCTTATTATAATACATAAGTACTAATTGCATCTCCTTAGCTTCATTTTTAAAAGCACAAAGACAACCAAGTACTTGTTAATTCTGTAAATTATATCTGGAGATTTAATGTCTTTCAGATGCATGTTGGCTCACATTCATCTTCTCCATTTATATTGACCTTATTGCTATCAGTTGGATTCTAGTGAGGTTTTAAAGACAATAAAAGCCACATTAAATACAATCTTGTTTTTCCATGTATTCTGTGGTCTTGGTAGTTTCTAAACCATTTTGTTTCTAGCTTAGTTAGGGCTTCACAAGGGACAAAGGAATATTATAGGTACAACTGGCAAAAGTAAAAAGGGAACAGATTTGCTTCAGACCTGCCATGCTTTTGTTAATGCAAGTTACTAGCCCAGCCGCTTTATCAATTTCCAGCTTCTTATTTCTGTAGTTTAATGTAAAATGTAAAATGACAAGAACTCAACCTATGTATTTGTTTCATTTTGCACTTCCTACAATATTACACTATTTCAGTATTTTACAAATTCAGATGTTACTACAGCAGAAAATCCATTAGATTTCAAACTTTAGTACTTCAAGCTTCATCAGTAAAATATGTAGACTTTTGCATAATATAGAAATGTTTATCAGTGGACACATTGCTTTACATGTATTACACGGACACTTGTAACATAACTTTTATTTATGAGGTTATATAGTGCATACATACATTTTTCTAGTGTCAGTTGACTCTCGAGGGTATTCAGGGTTTACTTTTGAATTAATAAGCTGTAAAAGTTAAGTTAGTAGTTTAACGTGGTTTTGTATAGTTCTAACTTTTATTTTTTCAGATACAAGTTTGACATAACCATGAGATCTTAACTGCTTTTTGCTGCAGGTGAAGAACATGTTGACTGACTGAGGGCAACTGTACATGTGACAAAAATTGCCCATTTTGGCGGTTTACTTGCATCTCACTACACGTGCAGGGGTTTTTTTAATAAGATTTTTACATTGCAAACTAAACCACAGCAGTGTGTAGTTTCATTTGCAATGTAGCTATTTGTAACATTGCAGCCTTTTGACAGCTGCCGCCCTCCCCCCCGCCCCCCAGAGAGGCAGGAAGAAGCAGCAAAGGGTCCGATCCTTGTGTGTGTGTGTGTGTGTGTGTGTGCGCGCGCGCGCGCGCATGCGGAACCTACCCACATCTCCCATGGCTTGGGGATGAGCTGCTGGTGGGCGGAACAGCTCCTGAGTTGCAGGGGGCCCTGGTCTTTCCCTCCATGATAGTGACACCCCCTGGGGCTGCCCAGGCGGGCTGCTAGCAGGCTGAATGCTGCCCCAGTTCAAGCTCAGGGAAGAGTTGGATTGGGCTGGGTGCTGCCTCTGAGCTGGGGCAGCACCTGCCCACTGGCCGCCTGCCTGGGTGGCCCCAGGGTGTGCCGCCACCATGGAGGGAAAGACCAGGGCCCCCAGCAGCTCTGCCCGCAGGAGAGGCGGGCAGGCTCCACCAAAAAAAAAAAAAGGATTGGGCCCCTCACCACTTCTTTTTTTCCCCAGCAGAGCCTGCCCATGGAAGCTGCCACTGGGCCACGCAGCCCCTGACCAGTGGGGAGCCAGTCCTTCCTTCCACAGTGTTCTTTGGGTTCTTTGTGTAACACATAACACCAGCAGGTTCTTCCTATGCCTGAAAAAGTGTGTTTGTGCCCAAAAGACTGCAAAGAGCAATTTTTCCAACTATTTAGTTGGTCTAATAAAAGATATCACATTTACCTGAAGAACCTGAATGAAATAGTTAGATGCGTCTGTGAAATGGATGAGGAGAATGGCTTTATGATTCAGTGTGAAGAACCTTGTCTGCCTAAGAGTGACAGAAATACTTCTAGCAAATTTTCAAATCTAAGGACTAGAAATTAGGCAATGAAATAAGAGAGAGCAAGAGTCTGAAAAGTATAGATCACCCAAAAACTCAGTTAAGTCATTGGGAGTTGTGACTCAAGTACCTTTTAGGTTTAAATTAGTTTCACATGCCTAAATATAGATTTAGGAGCCTAATTTTAAGCACATAGATCTGAATGTTTTGGAGAGTTGAGAAGCTTTTTAAGCTTTGGTAAAAGCTTATTATTTTATGTTTTCGTTTCTTTAAAGAGCATAACATTTCCCTGATGGTAATTCTCTGCCATTTTTTTCACTTAAGTGAAAAGGTTGAGTAATAAAACCTTTCACAAAGGTGGGACTAGTATGAAATGCAAAACTATGAGATATCTCTCTTTTCTGTACTGATTTACGACTTAAATGTGTAAATGATTTAGATACCCAAAGCATTAGCAGTATATAGAATAACAAGAAGTATCTGTACTGTATTTATAATACTTTCTATATAAAATGTATTTACAGGTCATTGCCTATAATTCTGAAGGCAAGAGCAATCCCAGTGAAGTAGTAGACTTTACCACTTGCCCAGACAAGCCTGGAATACCTTCAAAACCATCAGTTAAAGGAAAAATCCATGCACAAAGTTTTAAAATAAATTGGGGTAAAGTTTATTTGTCCAGTTTTATTCTGATACTTTCTTTTGACTGTCTGTACTTTGGTATATAGATGGCCAAGTTCTATCCTTAGAAGTACAGCAGTGAGGAGAGTTATTCTGGATTTACATTGGTAACTGAGAACAGATTATTGACCTTGAGATTTCAGCATGTCTAGGATGATGCTGTAATGGTTCAAAAATAGTGTAAAATAGTTTAAAGAAATCTAGCCTTTTTAATTCACAGAGGGTCTTAGGAAGCTGTTGGGCTTGACTTTTACCCCAACACTATCTGTGAATTGTAAGTTTGAGTTTTCTGCATTAGAATGGACTGGAAAGGAAACTTTACCAGAACTGGCAAAGATGTACGTGATTTCCT
>NW_005842428.1:914478-945181 GCF_000455745.1 Alligator sinensis
GAAAATACTGGAAATCATGAGTTTTGTATAATTTTAGTATAAAACTGTAAACTTAACTAATTTGTTAAATTCAAGGCCCAGATCCACAATTCTGTGGATGACTCAAGGCTGAGTTTAGTTCATAGTGAAACCAAGTGAAAAAAGGATCCTTTTAGGCCTTGAATGAAACTATCACACTATTCTAGTGTAGTCCCATATAACTGAGGTCTGTGTAGTTTAGTGGAGGTCTTCCAAATGAAGCCATAAAATCAAAGTCTTATGAAAAGAGAGACTGCTCATTTGTGACTGTTGCAAAAAGTGCTATATAGACTTGGAAAGTATAGGGCTTTGCTCTGGTATCCTGGCTAAAGTCTCCCCTTCCCTTAATATTGTATGGTGGTTATGTTCACTGTTTTCTGTCTTACTGATTGATAGCTGTATGCAGGTAGGAGTTCAATGTATTCCTGTATTTGAGCATAAAAATCTGTGGAACCCTTCAAGGCAAAGTGCGTTATATTGCATTAAATACTAAAGACCCTTTCAGGGTATTAAAATTATCTGCCTTTATTGTATTGTCAGTTTACATTTGCAAAACACTCAGTAAATGTAGTAGTATGATCAGACAGCAAAACAGGACAGAAGATGGGTGGTACAGTATTCAGCAAGAGAAAGTAACTGCTTAAGCCAGTCCCAGTAAAAAACACTCAAGCACTGGCTTAATTTTTAAGTTAAACACATGCCAAGTGAACTAAAGGTAGACATAAGAATATATTTAAATGCTTTGCTGGATAAGGGCCCAAGAACTTGGCCTGCTAATCACTGCTTTAGAATTGTAAATGGTCATAAAAGTATTTAATTTATTGTAGCAAATTATGGAATCAAGACGTATTTTTAAATTTTTATAAAATTAACCTTTTTTAAATCTTTGTTACTTTGATGATACAAAAGATACCAGGGTCTTTTAATGCAAGTGTTTATTATTGGAATCATTACTTTTTTCCCTTTGGAAAAAATTTGTTTCACCTTTCATACAATTACAGTGTGACAGCATGACCTTCTATATGTCGAGTATCAGATCTCCTTTGTATCATTTGAAGATGGGTAGTTGTTTTTCACAAAATTTTAATTTCTCACTCCCATAATTAAGGATTTAGTAATAATTTGAGAAAGCGCCATTTTTCCACATACTATACCTTTACACTCAACTTCAATCTCTAGTGCTAGCATTATATTTTTTAAGAGATTAAATAAAAGCTCCTTCAGTCTGTAGTGCAAGTTATTGTATCATGGTTTCTTCTATGAAATTATCATTTTCCATTAAAGTATTGTGCTGTTCTTTCAGAGGGAGACTAATCATGCCATACAGCTAAATTTTTGAGGATCCTCACTGTTGCCAGAACCCTGCATTAGGCTCTGTGTTGAAGTTGGTTAAGGAGACACATAGTCTCGTTCAACAAGCTTTAGTTAAAGTGCCCCTGCTGCCTTTCTGAAATGTGGGGATGCTGAATACACGTGATGCAGAGGCTGCTGGAGCATGCTAATTTGCACACTTCAGCAGACTCACAGTAGACTCAATTAATCGAGTCTGCTCCAACACTTGATTAATTGAGTCTGCTCCAACACATGCTACTTAGCACACGTCGGAGCAGATCTCCATCACATGTATAGGTGCCCCCAGTTTCCAATTCAAGCCAGTGGGGGTCAGGTATTAAATACCCTTTGTGTCTTTGCAAATCTCCCTCAAAATATTTCCACAAAGTTTTCAATCTATATCATTTAAGTAGAATACTGTCCAAAGTAGCGTGGACTTTTTCCTGACCTTTTTTGTTTATTTTTGGTAGATCCACCAAAAGACAGTGGAGGGGCAGCAATAACTAAATATGTTGTGGAAATGTCTGAAGGCTTAAATGGTAAGAAATAATGTAGGAGCCTTTTAATTGTTCATAGAATTTTGGCATCCAGTTGTATCTCTGATATTTTAAATGC
This sequence comes from Alligator sinensis, assembly GCF_000455745.1. Lineage (NCBI taxonomy): Eukaryota > Metazoa > Chordata > Crocodylia > Alligatoridae > Alligator > Alligator sinensis. The sequence continues at coordinate 916,444 of NW_005842428.1, forward strand.
TTTAAGTATTAAGTTCATTGAGACCAGGATCATTTTTATGTGTGTAAGTATAGTAGGCATAACAGATGCTCAGTCTTGATTTGCACCATTGACAACTGCTATAATATAAATGATGACCTTTTCATACCAAAATTTGTTCTTTTTCTGACCATGGAAAGAAGTTGCCATTAGTGAGTTTTATATTGTATCCCACTGGTACAGATGTGGTTATCTGTGTTAGTTTAAACTCAGGCAGGATCTTACTTCAGAAATTAAGAGCCTTGTTACACATTAATTTTGGACAGCTTTTGGAGTTCTTAGCCCCTAGAACATCTGCATGTTAACACCTTTAAGTGTCTTAAAGCACTCATTATGCAGCTCAGAGTTATGCCACTCCAGGGCAGGGTTATCACTGATCTGCACAATTCAGTTCCTTTTCCAGTAACATGTGACCACTCCACAGATGTGCTGCTCAAATTGAAATCATCTGGTATCCCAGGATGCAGTTGTCGTTTCCCCTCCCCGCCCCCCCCCTTCTGTGGGCTCTCTCACCCTCAGCTGCTTAGTGGGGCACCCAGAGACTGGAACTATATCTTTTCTATTTTCCCCAGCCTCCAGGAACAGCGGTCCAAGGCACCCTACCAGCACTGAGCCTGTCTGGGCAGATGGCCACAGCTGGACCCCATACCTCCCCTGCCCAGTCCTTGAGGAGGCATTCCCATAGCACCCCCAGACCATGGCCAGCCCCATAGTGCCCCCAGACCTGGCTGGGCTCTGGCAAGCTCTAAGCTCCAGCCCCGCAGTTGCAGCAGCACCCAACTCTATGCACCATTTCCACATGCAATGGGGGGGGCAACGTTCAGAAGCGAAATGGGCAGGGGAGGCCAGGATCACGAGGCAGGGTCGCAGGGCAGCCCCTGCCCTGTGAGGGGAGTGTGCGTGGGGGGACTGTCTGGATGCTAGGACCCAGAAGCCAGCTGGGTCTGAGATGAGGGAGGAGGGGGCATGTACAGTATAGTTTGTCCGGACAGTGTGGTCTGTGGCTGCCCCTGCAGCACTCCACATGGGGCTGAGCCCTGCCCAGGGCAGCCCACACCCGCTGGCCCAGCCAAAGCCAGCACACACCGCTTACTGGCAGAATTACAGCAGCTCCTCCTGCTCCTGCTGCTCTGCTCCAGGCCAGGAGGAATCTTCAGCCAAGCAGGTCCTGCCCCAGTGCATGGGGCTTTAGCTCCAGGTCCTGACTGCTTTCCACCCACTCCACCTGCTCAGCGCAGGCAGCCAAGTGGATGGAAGGTAGCTGGGAGCTGGAGCCAGAGCTCTGCACACTGCAGCAGGAGCCATGCAGCTGAAGCTCCCAGCTGCCTTCTACCCGCTCAGCCACCCACACCGGGCGGGTAGAATGGGTGGAAGGCAGCCAGGACCTCAAGCCACAGCTGCCTGGCTGAAGCTTGCTCCTGGCCCAGAGCCGCATAACAGGAACAGGAGGAGGAGCCACCGCTGGAGATGAGGGGACCTGAGGAGCAGCCCCACTGATAAGCTGTCTGTGCTGGCCAGGGCCAAGCTAGCAGCCACAGGCTGGAGCACAGTACAGGCTGCCTCTGGTGGGGCTCAGCCCCATGCGGAGCGCTGCGTGGGCAGCCGTGAGCCATATCCAATCAACTGGTGGATTCCCCTGCCCCCTCCCCCACCACAAGCTGGATCCAGTCAGTTGGCAGGCTAGATCCAGCCCATGGGCCATGTTTTGCCCATCCCTGATCTAGATCATGCTATATTCAACTTGAATGAGTGCTTTCTTTGCATACATTAGAACCAGAAGTTACTGGGATTTTTTAATTAAAGCTTTAGTTCTGCAGAATTAGAATCTTTTATGGAGTCTGGCTAGATAAACCAAGTGACAGGGTATTTGTGGCTCATGCCCAGCCCACTAAGTTCTAGACTTCTATGTCGATTGAAAGCTAGAGTCTGTTGTCTCAGGTGCTTCTGGCTTTATTTTAGTGTTGAGGCATCAGGCTAACTTTTTCAAACTTTAATCCTATAAAGTGTAGCCATGCTGTATAAAATGAATATATATGATATAATTAAGGTATCTTTTCATGGGCTCTTTTTTTTTTTTTCAATTTATTTAGTTATAATGTTATTACTGAGCCAGTGAGCACATTTTAAACTGCTTTATTAAAAGCTAATTGTACCTTTTAGTTAATGGTAATGCCAAGTAACAGAGAAATTTCACTTCAACAAATCTACACAAATTTGTATAGGAAACTATCTTCATGAGATAATTAGATCATTTCCAGGAAACTCAAAGCTAGCTTTGAATTTTTCTGATAAATGCATGCACAATTGTTTAGTGAAGCTAGGATACCTATCGTGTCTGATACTGAACGATTGAGAACTACACCTTGGTTCATTGCACCAATTTTTAACCTTTCAGGAAACAAATGGGACATAATATATAGTGGAGCTACAAGGGAACATTTATGTGATCGACTAAACCCAGGCTGCTCGTACCGCTTACATGTATACTGTATTGGGGAAGGAGGACAGAGTGCGGTAATATTATCTAATGCTTTTTATGTAAATGTAAACTTGGATAAAACCTTTATACTTTAAGGAAGTCTTATTGTTAAGCTGTTAATATGAAATATTGTTTCAGAATAGTCATGCAACAATACGATGACAGGCTGAGACTACGATGACAGGCTGAGAGCCCTGGGGCTCTTTAGCCTGAAAAAGCGCAGGCTCAGGGGTGATCTGATGGCCACCTACAAGTTTATCAGGGGTGACCACCAGCATCTGGGGGAACGTTTGTTCACCAGAGCGCCCCAAGGGATGACGAGGTCCAATGGTCACAAACTACTTCAAGATCGTTTCAGGCTGGACATAAGGAAGAACTTCTTTACTGTCCGAGCCCCCAAGGTCTGGAACAGCCTGCCACCGGAGGTGGTTCAAGCGCCTTCATTGAACACTTTCAAGATGAAACTGGATGCTTATTTTGCTGGGATCCTATGACCCCAGCTGACTTCCTGCCCTTTGGGCAGGGGGCTGGACTCGATGATCTTCCGAGGTCCCTTCCAGCCCTGATGTCTATGAAATCTATGAAATATGTAACATAATAGCTATAATTGGGGCTTCAAGAAAATTCTGCACAAAGTTTTAGTTTCTTCAATTTTTTAAAGAGAAAAAAATATTAAAATATCATCCTAATACCTTTTCTGCAATGATGGATCAATAATAACAAATCTTTCTTTGTTATGCCTGCTTACTTCAACACAGTAACATAAATACTGGTTTCTCCTAAAGCCAGATCATCCATCTAACACTGAGTCTAAATGTTTGGGCAGTGCATTGAGTATATATGAGAGTAGGACAGGGCATGAATGTTTCTTCAAGCCACAGAGGAATATGTCTGCTTTTAATGCAGCAGTACATCTTGAAGGATCTGCAGAACAGCCAGGTCTCTAGGCTGTTTTCACTTCAGCATATACAAGGAGCCTTCATGAAGTGGCACTCTCTGCTGCCTTGTGGTTATGCTCAGCATCCTTGCACTCAGCCCCAAACTGGGGGGAGGGATTTTTGTTGCATGTTACATTCTACAAAGTAATACAGAAATGACAAATTCAACTTTTCCTTTTTTTAAATGGCATTTTTCCTTTTTGGTTGCCATTTTTACCTACCTTCACTCAGTGAAGTTTTGTCCGTACACAAAAGTTGCATGACCCATGTGCAGGGTTGTATAAATGCTTATGCAGGTATGACTTATTCCTGTCTGGAAGGGGGTTCAAATAATATTGATGGAAAGCAAATGTGTGCCATCTACACAAAGGTTGTACCAGTAAAAAACAAGAACTAAAACCATACCCAGAGTTATATCTTCATAAACACTCAGTACAGACCAGAACAGACCAAGATTAATTTCTCAGTGTCCACTGAGAAATGTGATTAATGTCTCAGTGTAGTTATCATTCACTTTTTTATGAAGTCTTCTGTGAATATAAATAGAGTATGTTACCCAGCCATTTAGACAATAGTTACATACTTTAGCTGGTATATAAAAAATGGTTGATCCTCTCAGTCTGATGCAAAGTGCTCTTGTTTTCTTTGTGAGTTAATATATATAGCTACATTTTTACCTTAAGTTTTTTGTTGAGAGTTTCTTTCTTTCCTGCAGGCTTCTGATTCTTTATTTGTACAGACACCAGCAGTTGCTCCTGGTACATGCCAGCCTCCCAGATTACAGGGCAGACCAAAAGCAAGGGAAATTCAGCTGCGATGGGGTAATTATTTTATGACTATCATTTATGAGATTAAAATATGCAGATTGATTTTTTTTAACCTTATATAATTTTTTTAAATTTTTGTTTGTGGGGGTTGTTTTGGGGTTGTTTTTTTTCAGGACCACCTCAGATAGATGGCGGATCACCTGTTACCTGTTATGGTCTGGAAATGTCTCCAGTAGAAACAGATGAACATAGAGAGGTTTACCAGGGCTCTGATGTCGAATGCACCATTAGCAGCCTTCTTCCTGGGAAGACCTACAGCTTTAGATTGCGAGCAGCTAACAAAGCTGGGGTAAGGAGGTAGTGTGAAATCAGTTGAATAGCATGCAGTCATTATTATGCCTGTTTCTTTTTCAAAGGAGCTGGTTTAAATTTTATAGCGTGTTTTCTTAATATGATCTTAATTAAACAATTTAGGGTGCAGACAGAAGTGCAGCTCCCCACTGTAACTGAGAATGCTTTGCAGGAAATGTTCTGAGTTACACCGATCCCTTGGACCAAACAGAAGTTCACTGTTGGTTCTAGGAGGGAGGGGAATCCAGCTGCTGACAGCGAGCCCGCAGCCACTTTTCCTTAGGAACAGCCCCTGCTCCCTCCCAGCCAGGCAGTTTTCAGAATGGAAGGGGAGAAAAGGAGCAGAGGGAGCTTATTCTAGGGGTTTGCCAGCTGGCACTGGAGGGCAGGGTGGGTGGATTGGAGTCCCCCAACCTGCCTGACCCTCCAGCACTGGCTGAAAAAATCCTAGACTGAATTCCCTCCATTCCCCTTCCCCACTCCCATGCTGAAAACAGCTTCAAGGCTGAGAGGTTGTGCAGACACAAGATACTGAAGCTGCTCTGTTTTGAAACGTCTTCAATGAAGGTTCAGATTGTTGCGGGATCAGGTTCTTTTAAAGCTCTTTGCAGCCATGCATTTCTTTTTGGCCATGGCTGTAGAGCACTTTCAGGGGCCAGATCGAGTGAAAATTGTCACTTCTGTCTGCACTCTTAATTATAGTTTTAATTGTTTTAGTTGGCTTATTGTTACATTGCAATCAACAGTTTAACACCAATTTGTTGTAAGCCTGTCTCATTTAGATGAAAGAAAGTGAAAAGAGCAGCTTAAATCTATATGCTGATGTTGATAATGATGTTTAGTCCTTTTTAACACTTTTTCTAAAGCACTGCACAGACTTCAATAAGTTTTCATAAAACCCCTGTGAAAAAGTAGGTAAATGATTTTATATGCTTCAGTTTGCAAACTGCTTGTTTTGTCTTGTGAATGTTACACACCTATAGAGCTTTTGGAGTACAGAAAATAGTGCTTTCTAGCATTTTCTGCATTTTTGTTTCATATCTATGAATACATACTTTTCTAGGTATAAAGGTACATTCTCTTGATGCTTATATTTGAGGATTAAATTAACTGCTTTAAAATTAACCAATTCTCTACAAGAAGCTTAGTTTTTATTAAATATCCCGAACTCTAGTTTTAAGATAAAATGGATGGATATCCTCAGTTCATTAAAGGTATAGAGGAGTCCACGTTGCAAAGATCAGTGTCAGTGTCATGAGAGGTACTAATTGGCAGGGTTAGCAGAGTTAGTGAGGTTGAATTGTTGTGGAGTTCAGCTGTAGCTTATTCAGAGTCTTCTGTTTCTTATAGATTAAATTAACACAGTTGTACAGCATTCTCTGATACACGTTAGATGTCCTATAACTTGGTTAGCATGACTTAAAGAAGACTGTCCTCTTACAAATTATAGCATGTGAAAGATCAGGTTTAGTCCGACAGCATCTACAATCAAAGAGGAGTATTTTGGTAATTCTGAAGAACACTCAGATGCTGAAATAATTCCTGAAGCCATGACAAGTTCTCTTATAAGCTACAATCACCCAGCATTAGCTGCTGGATCTTCAAATTCTGTGTACGGCTACTATAGACAAGACTTTAAATTCAAATCTTATAGTAACAATGTCATTTTTTTTAAATAGTTCGGACCTTTTTCAGAAAAATGTGAAATTACTACAGCCCCTGGGCCACCAGATCCATGCAAACCCCCTCAAGTTACATGCAGATCTGCAACATGTGCACATGTGTCTTGGGAGGTAGGACTATTTTGTTATACACTGCATAGTAGATATGTAATGTCTTGGTATTGTTGCCTTTTACCTTTGTATGTCAGCCTTTAAAAAACACTTACACTGTACTTAAGTACTTACTAGAAAAACATCGATCTGCCTGACCTACTTAATAACTTTCCATTAAAAAGCAAACATACAGTTTCACATATGTCCTCAAAGCATCATTCACCATTTTCTTCTGCAAGTGATGCCCCACTCATCTGGCCCTGTGAGCCAGATGATTGGCATGGGGCTGGTCCACAGGCCCAGTCCAGCACGTGGGGCTGTCCACAGGTCCAGAAGTATGGCAGCAGGATGAACCATTGCTGTTGCTTCTCCTACCACCAAATTTCTGGACCTGTGAGGAGCCACAGAGGCTGGATCTTAGTCAACCCTAACTTATGCAGTAGTTAGGGTTTTTGGTTGTAGCCGTGGTGGTCTAAGAACATAGGCAGGCAAGGTTTTTTGGGTAGATGTGATATCCTTGGAGTCCCAGAACAGCAGAGACTTCCTATGCCTGAAGAAAGGTGATTGCACCTGAAAGCTTGCAGAGAACTTTTTTCCAACTACTCAGCTGGTCTAATAAAAGATATCACATCTACCCAAAGAACCTTGCCTGCCATAGTTATAACTAGGTGCACATAGATACTTAGATGTGTACACACAAGGTCCTCTTGATCCTTTGTTTTTAAAGATGAGCCCATGACAACAGAGTCAGCTGGTTATAAAACTTAAGCAAAATATTGATAGTGTAGAACCCAAGTATGCTTGAAGATTGCAGGAGCTCAGACTTGCTCATAGTGACCTGTTTCCATCATATCCTGCATACTCCAGTGTCTAACAGTTCATTGTAAATTATTTGAAAGAAAGATTTCTGCCCGTCATGGCTCAGGGACATCAAATGCTATCCTGTTAAATGCTGTTTATATTCATTTACATGTATTTTGTATATAGCCTATTTCTCAATCAATGAGTCATATTTTTATAAAACCTGCTCTGGAGCTATGATTCCTTATAACACACTCTCCGTCTGATGTAGTATCTTAAAATACTAAGAGCAAGTAAAATGCAGAATTCGATTTCCATAGAATCCTGGGGAAAATAAGGCTGGAAGGGACCTCAGTCAGAATCACAGAGAATAGTTTATTATCAACTTCTTTATAACCACCCTTCATGTATTCAAAGATTCCAATCCAATTCTCCACCTGCATCCCTTCTCTACTCCAGACTAAATAATTCCAGTTCTTACAATTCCTTGGAAGTCACAATTCTTAGACCTATATTCATTTTTTTAGACTCTTTATAATTTGCCCATATCTCTCTGGAAGTGTGAGGCCCAAAACATTGGACACTACTCCAGGGGACATCTCACCAATAATGACTAGAGTGGAAAAATCACTTCAAGTCACTTGCACTATTGTATAGGTATTTTTTGCAACAGTATCACACTGTTCCCCTATTTCAGCTTGCACAATAACTCCCACTCCTTTTTTTTACAGTACCACAGCCAAGCCAGTTGTTCCGCAATTTGCATTTGTGTATTTGATTGTTCCATCTTAAACTAATTATGTTGCACTGTTCCTTATTGAATTTCATCTGTTTAATTTCAAATAATTTCTCCAATTTATCAACATAATTTTGAATCCTAATCCTGTCCTCCAAACTATATGCTTCCTCAGCAAGTTTCTTATCTACAAACTTGCTAACTGTATACGTTCAATTCTTCCTTCCAGGTTATTAATGAAGATACTAATCCTGTCATTTCTGAGAATTTACGTTGCAGTGCACTTAAACATTTGATAATCATTATAGAAATTACAGCAAGATCCTGTTCTACTTATTAGACATCAGAGTGTAATCCTATTTCACCTGTTTTACACTGTGAAAGATCATTAATGCAAAAGATGGGAGGAGTCTCCTTGTTTTCCATAGCTTAGTTTTATCACTAAGATGATGGCACTTGCAGTTTTTCAGAGACTCTAGTGGGGCAGAATAGGACTACACTTACATGCCTTACGTCACTTAGGGCATGTCTACACTGACTCTACACTGTTCTAGAGACCAGTACTGAAAAATAAGTCCTTTCACCTTGCTCCCAGTCTAGACACACTAAACCTGACTGGAGACAGTAAGGATGATCTGAGAAGAGTCCTAACTTTTCCTCTCAAGCACACCAGAGATTAATCTTCTGAGTAGCGACAGGGGGCATCCCAGGCGCATCCTCTGTGTTTAAGTTCCAAGTTTGGAGCATGTGAAACAGAAGCAAATGCACAGGGCTTATTTTTTAGGAGCAGTTTCAAGAGTGACATGAAGCCGGGGAGAAATGCCCATAGCATGCGTCTTCAAGACCAGTAATGTAATGCAGCATGATTTGTTCACATGGCAAGAAACTGGAGATCAGTGAAACCAGAGGGTGACTTTCCTATGAAATGAAGTTTCTACAGCTGCCTGGCTTACTTTTATGGTTTAAAATGCTATTTTCATTATACCACATTTCTATACAAAGCATCTGGAGAGTTGGTGAGAGCTTGGTCTGGTTTTTAGGCAGTGCATTTAACTCCTAACTATTTTTATTAATGTTAAAGGTCCCAGCTAGTAATGGAGCTGACGTCACAGAATATCGGTTGGAGTGGGGTGGTGTTGAAGGATGCATGCAGATCTGTTACTGTGGGCCTGGACTGAGTTATGAAATGAAAGGACTTTTTCCTGCTACTATATACTACTGCCGGGTTCAGGTAAAGTAGTAGAATTATTGTTAGTACCCTGCTGTTGCCAGATTTCATTGTGTTCATGAAAGTTTATTTTACTTTGCACTGGCAGGCTGTGAATGTTGCAGGCGCAGGCGCTTTCAGTGAAGTAGTTGCATGTATGACTCCAGCCTCTGTACCTGCAATTGTGACTTGTCTTCGGGGAATAAATGAAGATGAAGTGGAGAATCTGCATTATTCACCTTCCACATGCCTTGCTCTCAGCTGGGAAAAGCCCTGTGACCATGGTTCTGAAATCCTTGGCTACAGCATAGACTTTGGAGATAAGCAACCAATAACTGTTGGGAAGGTTTTGAGCTATTTTATAGATAATTTGCAGCCAGATACAACTTACAGGTATGCAGTGCAGAGCTGTGGCTTCCTTACTGTTGTATATAGAAGGAAAATAGCCTATTCCATTTGTCATTACACTGCTTACAAACACTGTCAAAGGACTAGTATGTAGCTATGGTCAGAAAAAAGACCATATTGCATGCCTTTCATAAATATTGGCCGAGTGGCTATTTATTTAATTTTCTTATGTGAATAAACTTTTCATTCTGTTAGTATGACAGAGTCAATGCAGTTCTAGAGAAGAGAAACAGGTTTTGTTTTGGGACGTACATCAGCTTCATATTTGTTAACTAAGTTCTGATTGAAAATTCAAATTCATTAAGACTTTATTGTTATGGCCAAAATTCTGCTAAAATATTGAAGAGAGACAGACCCCTCATATCTGTCAATATAAAATCTGTCCAGGAGAGGACTATAGACTGTGGGGTTTGGTCCTCTGTCATTAGTCTCCATGTCTGACCTGGTCATAGGTTGTTATATAGCATGATGCCATTTCTGCAGTCATTATTTTTGGTAGTAATCCAGTTAGGTAGAGAGGCCATAATTTAAGATTTGGGGTTGACTTTACAAAACTTTGGATTACAGTAAAGATCCACTTTTTTGGTTATATTCCATAACTTTATAACTTCTGTATAAAATATAAGCAAAGGACTGTACTATGTCATTTCAGGCAGCCTGTGTTCATGTTACAAATATGGGTACTTTGAAATCTTGTCCTGCTGAAATTTTATGCAAAGCTATCATTAATATTTCAGTGTAGCTAAGATTTCATCTATATGATGTCTGTATTATAGACAGCTAGATCAAATTTTAATCCTTTTTAAAAAATGCTGTCTGTAGAAATAAACCACTTCTGTTTTGTTTGTAATTATTAAATTGTGATATCAGCAGTTGAAAGAACTACTGCCTACCTTGCTTGAGCAAGCTACAAAAAGTACTAGAAAATAAGATGCTTACACCCAGAGGTATTTTTGTATTTTGTCCCACAAAGTTTCTTTTAGGTAATAAATTTTATACACTCTGCCAGATCCTTGTAAAAATAAACTCAAAATATAGTCTTAATGTCATAATGAGCTAATAAATGAACATACTGAAAAATAAATGGTTTTACTGTAATATAAAGGGTGTACAAAATCCTACACACACAAAGGATTCCACCATTTTGAAATCATGGCCTTTCATTGTTCAGAGCTTGGGTTACGTTTTTGCAATTGCCCAGCCTTTAATATAAAACAAACCATACGGACACTAGTTGGTGACATTTTTATGGAAAACAAGGTGACTTAGTCATAGACTATTAATCTAACCAAAGCTGCCTTTGAAGTCTGAAAAGCCTATAACTGCATAACTAACTTGTTCTCTTTCAGCCTCAATCCAATTTTTTCTTTAATTTAAAAAAAAATCTGGTCTATTACACTAATCCACAAGCCTGTAAACTGTAAACTTGCTGCAGGGATTTAAAAGGTTGTCACTGAGATGTCTGCAGAAAAATCAGGTTATTACAGGTCCATATCATGATTACAAGAACCTACACAGCCCCCAGCTACCTTTCCTCAGACTTTTTTTTTCACACTTCCCAGGTGGACAGTTTATATTTGGGGAAGACTCATGTTCTGCCACCAGTAACACTAGCTCCATGGCAGTCTCCCTGCAAGAGAGAAACTGGTGGCTACCCAGATGTCCTCTTTGCCCCACATACCATTTTCCTCTGTGGATTTCCTGCAACTCTAGGGACAGTGCTGACTTGGATCATTTTCATCATAGAAAGCTGAATGTTTATCTCTAATTTACTGCATCATTTACCATCATAATGTAACTTACAGTCACTAAAAGGGGATCAGACAATTTTGTGACTTTCAGCTTTTTGGCTGAATTTAGGACTGTTTGATATTCTAGACATGGCACTTTGATTCTTCATCCTGATTCCTGTGTGTTTAATCTATTTAAAGTAGCGTAGGATGAGTTAGTATTCAGAATGCCTGTTATGACTGACATATCCTAATGTTGAAGGACACCTGTATCATATAAAGCAACCATTCAGTGATATGGTTCTCTACTTCAGTTCTCTTGAATATGAATTCTGGAAATGAACCAGTTTTTCTTTTAAATCTGTATCCATGTTTATTCATTTGTTTTTCTTTTTGATTATTAGAATACGAATTCAAGCACTAAATAGTCTTGGAGCAGGTCCTTTCAGCCACACAATAAAACTGAAAACAAAGCCACTTCCTCCTCATCCACCTCGCCTGGAATGTGTTGCGTTCAGTTCTCAGACTCTCAGACTGAAATGGGGAGAGGGAACTGCAAAAGCATTGACTGACCCCGTTCAGTACCACCTTCAGATGGAGGATAAGAATGGAAGGTGAACACTATCTTTGTTTCTTGTCTCATGTGCTCTGTGTCATCTTTCCGGTAAGGCGATGCCAAGTGAAAGAAGATTCAGTACATTTGACTAGAACAAATGTAAGAAGTATTCTAGGAAGAAAGAGGAAAGAGTCTGATGTTTAGCACTGGAAAGTATAAGAGAATAAAGATGTGAACTATTTTATGTAGCTTGATGTTGGTATGAAGTGGCTTATCCCAGCATGCTCTTCTGTTTCCTGACATTTAAAAACAATATTTTAGTCTTCTTAAGTATTAAATCCGATCTGGTTCTGTTAGCTTGATGTGCTTTGTTTAGGATGAGGAGTGAATTCTCCGTTAGTTCCTACTGTTTTTACGTGGGAAAAGATTAATAGAATTTAATTTTAAACTTCTAGTAAAAAATATTCTGTAAACTAGCAGACGTTTTCTCCCTCTCTTCCCTTGGAACAAAACACAAATAGGGATTAGCAAAATACTCCTCTTATTAAATAACAAAACACAAAATAATACCATACCAATGTGCTCCTTTAATATGAGTCAACAAGCAGTATATCTGTAGCTTGCCACATAATTAGGGCTCTACTAAGTAGAAGTAGCCCCAAAATAAGAATAAATAGAAATGGGAATCCACGCAGCAGGGTATTTGTCCTCAGTACCACCAAAGAATAAGTCATATTCAACCTCCTCCCTCCTTCACCCCAACTCCAAAAGACATGAATAGGAGGGCTGGACCTGGTGATCTGTAAGGTCCCTTCCAGCCCCTAGCAACTATGAAACTATGAATGGTTGGGTGATGATACTGTTCTACAGTCGCTAAAAGAGAGAAACCACTGCTGCATCCTCGAGCCCTCAAAAGTAAAGATCAAACAGATTGGCCTTTCAGACCAGCCTGCCTCAACAGGCTAAGGGCATGGTCCTTTTCCTGGGATATCCCAAGTGCATTTTAACAAGCAGAAGTGGAAGGGCATTGACAGTGTTCTCATCTCCTTGCTTTATGTTTGGCAAAGTAGAGTGTTCTTGGTGTTTTTTGGGCCTTGTGCCTGGTAGTCATGTGAGAGGGTTGCTCTTGCAGTTTTAAGAATAGGTTAGACAAACACTTTTATAGAATGATTTAGATAGGAATCATCCTGCCTTGAGCACAGGGTTAGACTAGATGACCTCCTGAGGTCCCTTCCAGTTTTGTTTTTCAATGATTCTATAACACTGTGACATGATAGAGCACATACAACGTAGAAAACCGCTTTAAGCTTTGGCAACTGTGACACCCCTCCCCCCGAAATGTGAGCTTTAGGCCACATGTCACACCTTCCTCATAAAAACATGGAAGAGCAGTGGGAGGGAACTATAAAGGCTTGGCCCTTTCTTAGGTCTAGTGAGAAGTATTCCAGAGTTGCAGTTAGCTGAAATCCAGTCCTATGCATTTTTGAGAAGCAGAAAGGGAGGGGAAGCATCACGTAATACAAGTAATTCACAGTAAGCTGTTTCCATACTCCAAGAAAAAGTTACCATCTCTCTCAAGTACATGACACTATCAGAAAGTACCTTAGAGTTGTGCTTGCCAAGAGACATTCTGTAGCACTTTTTACTTAAAATTTTATTCCGAAGACCTGAGCAATAGAAAACTAGTAGGGCGGTGTGAAATGGCACCATTCCATTTCGCCTCGAGTTTTGACGGTTTGATGGAACAGCATTCCATTTCGAATTTCATTTCGATTCTAAACAGCTGTTCCATTCCATTCCGTCGAAACAGAAAGGCTGTTTCAACGTTTCACTGGGGACGAGAGTCAGCCCAGCTGGGCTAAGTTCGTCAGCCCAGCCATCCAGCGCCAGGGATAGAAAGAAGCCCGTCTAGTGCTAGGGATGGGAAGTCAGCCCAGCTGGGCTGAGTTCATTTCCCCAGAGCTACGGTCGAAACATTTTGACTTTCGAAATGTTTCAGCTAGCCTCATTTTGTTTTGAGGCTGTGTCGCAGCCCTTTGTTTTGTTTTGATTTTGCTGTTTCGACCTCGAAATGACTCAAAACAGTGTTGAAATGAAATGGCTGGCGAAGTTTCGCCTAGCCCTAAAAACTAGCATTAGAAACTGAACTTCTCGTTCTATATTGCTGTCAGAACATTATTTTACTTTTAAAGAAATATTTGTGAGTTTTTTGTTAGGTTTCATGAATAGAAGAAATTGATACGGCTGAGGTCAAAATAAAACAGGAAACCAGGAAGCAGTGGAGGAATAGTTCATGCATCTTCTTGTTGTTCCAGGCATGCAAGTTTCCATCCTGCTCCAGAATTGGGAAAAGGTTGCCCTCACCAGCCCAGCTGTAAATGGATCCTTTTGACTGCAAAGTCAAAAGTGGCCAGATACAATGCCTTGTTTCCAGTTGCTACAGAAACTGGTGTACCTTATCCATGCTAGTCTTATGAGCTGCTGGGATCAAGCAAACCTTAGAGTTTTTTAGATTTTACACACCCTTTCATCTGTTTAAAATCAGACATTTTTCTACTTTCAGGTTTGTATCCTTATACAGAGGACCATGTCATACCTACAAAGTACAAAGACTCAGTGAATCAACATCCTACAGATTCTGTATTCAGGCTTGTAACGAGGCTGGTGAAGGTCCTCTTTCTCAAGAATATATCTTCACTACTCCCAAATCTGTTCCAGCTGCCTTGAAAGGTAATGGTTTCTGATTTCACATGTTCTTTTTAAACTGTCATGATTTTTTTTTCTTATTTTACTTAATAAATGAATGTCACTCATCTTGTCTCATGATGAACAAGCTTGTAGTATAGGGCAGGAGTCAGTAACTAATGGCCTGTTGGCTAGATCCAGCCCACAGACACGGGGCTTCAGTGGCATTTGGCACTTTCCCCTTGCCACTGTTGGCAATGGCAAGTGCCAAAGTAACAATAGTTAGTGCCCTAGTGCCCACCCATCTGCCTCAGACATGAACTGGGTCACTCAGATTCACAACCTAAAAACATTGCCAATGGCTGGTTTAAGGACATTGTCAAATAATTTAGGCATCAACGCCAAATTTAGCTTTCAGATTTTTTTTTGTGGAAAATTTGAATGAATGTTCATTATTCAATGAAAATTCACTTCTAGGAATTTCAGCAAATCATCTTTATCTTGCAGTTGAACATAGTGCGCAGTAGAGTCCAGAGATTTTAGTAGCAGATGCATTAAAAAAACTTAAATGAAGGTATCATTAACATCTCTATGATTTAATGTAAGATTACGTTTTTCAGAGTTTACATGTTTTAGGTTTGGATACAAATCACAAGATTACATATCATGTACCATTCTATTAAGGTGCAAATTTAATTTTCTGTTAAAGTTAGAAGTAAGTTTGTTTAGTAGTATAATGTGGTATTCCTTTAGAAATTCCTTTAGGAAATTCCGTGGTGCAAATCTAACATTTTGAGGCTCCTGGTAACCTGGCTAGGTAAGGTCTCCTTAAATGCATGGGAGAAAACTTCCACTGATGATGCTCCATATAAATGTGTGCCACTATGTGCATATGTCTATATATAACATTTAATGTTCTGAAATCTACTTTACTGTCTTTCAAATACAAACAATGTATGGCTACATATGAAAATGACCATGTAAGAGAAAATATGTAAATATCTGTATTACTCTCATTGTTCATATTTTCACTTATTAACACTGTGAATATGAACTATGTCATCTTATATGTTCCTGTAACTAACTCAGTTTCCTCTCAGAAAACAAACTTAAGTTTGTGCTGTGCCTGGGAAAGTAAGTCCTTGACTTGTTTCAGGTTTCTGTAAATTTCTATAACATAAATGTTAGTAATATTTACAAATTGTTTTGATAAAAGCATCACTAAGTATATATTCTGCATAGCAAAAAATACAAATTTATTTGGCAGAAGCTGGCCCACTGCGGCAGTGGGCAGGAAGAGGGAAGGAGCAGGCCTCCTCCCTCCCTCAGGCCCAGGCCCACTCCTCCCCCACTCCCTCCCCTACCCCTCCTGTCCCCGCGCTGCCGCCGGTTGCCCCTGGCCCGCGGCGCCCCCCGCCGAGGCATGCCGGCTTCTCCACATCAGACCCAGGCCCACTCCTCCCCTCCCCCCATCACTGCAGTGGGGAAGGTGGAAGCAGGCCCAGACCCCAAGCAGCAGAAGGAAAGGGGGGAGCTGGCCCACACGTGGGGCAGGCCAGGGCTCCGTCCCTGCCTGCTCCCCACTCCCCATGATTTGTTGGCTAGTATAATATATTTACCTTGGTTAGCCTATAAGTTGTAAATCTACCCTGCCTTCTTCTTGAATCACCTGAATCACCAATGCTTTAAAAAGTGCTGTTAAAAAGAGGACATTTATGAGAACCTGAATAATTTCTTTGCATCAGTCTTAAGCAACAAAAAGATTGCTCTTTCCTATTTATAAAGACATAGTGTTCTCTGACTGAGGTGATAGAAGTTGTATTGGAACAAAATACCTGCAAAATGTCAAAAAACACCATGCCAGCTGGTATTCATCCAAAAATTATGAAAGGTTTTTATTATCTGAGCTGCTAACAGAATTCATTATCTCATTAAAGCCAGCCAGCATTCCAGCCATCATCCCTGCCTGCCAGATCCAGCACCTGTAGTGTCCACCCCAACCAGTCCAGAACTGCACTTCACATGGCTCCCACTCTGGCTGGATTGGGATGCAAACCATGCATAGCGCCCTCTCCAGCCAGTCTGGGACATAGAATCAGAAAAATAGGGTTGGAAAGGATCTCAGGAGGTCATCTAGTCCAACCCCCTTCTCAAAGCAAGACCATCCCCCCTGTCAAGGCTTTGTCTAACCGGTTTCTAGAAACCTCCAAGGATGGAGAGTCCACAACCTCCCTGGCTAACATGTTTCAGTGTTTTACTACCCTCCTAGTGAGAATATTGTTTCTAATACCTAACCTAAACTTCCCTTGCTGAAACCTGCAACCATTGTTCCTGGTAATGTCATCTGTTCTGTCATGGATGACGCGTACCCCTGAAGGCTGGGGGGGCACAGTGACCACCCGCAGGCACCGGCGGGGGCGTGGCGGCAGTGAGCAGGGAGCTATGCCGGCGGCTGCAGTGTGTCGATGGTTGGGGGGAAAGCTCTACACGGTGATCAGTGACCACCCACAGATGCTGGCTGGCAGCGGCAGGAGGTGGGGTGACGAGCAGCAACTGCCCACAGGCGCTTCTTTTAGAGGTGCACCACCAATCTCAGGGGGTACACGTGCACCCGCGTGCACCCCCTATGCATTGCCTATGTGTTTTGTCATCTTCCACCACTAAGAACAGTCTAGCTCCATTCTAGCTGCTATTAAATACCCCCTCAGTCTTCTCTTCTGTGGACTAAATAAGACCAGTTCCCTCAGCCTCTCCTCCGAAGTCATATGCCCCAGTCCCTGAACCATTTTCGTTTCCCTCCACTAGACTCTCTCCAATTTGTCCACATCCTTTCTGTAGTGTGGGACCCAAAACTGAGTGCAGTACTCCAAATGTGGCCTCACCAGTGCTGAATAGAGGGGGAATAATCACTTCCCTGGACCTGTTGGCAACACTCCTACTAATGCAACCCAATATGCCGTTAGCCTTCTTGGCAACAAGGTCACACTGCTGATTCATATTCAGCTTACTGTCCACTGTAACCCCCAGGTCTTTTTCTGCACAGCTGCTGCTTAGCCAGACAGCCCCTAGGCTGTACCAGTACGTGGGATTGTTCCATCCTAAGTGCAGTTGTCCTTGTTGAACCTCATGAGGTTTCTTTTCACCAAATTCTCCAATTTGTCTAGGTCACTCTGAATCCTAGCCCTACCCTCTAGCATATATACTACTCCCCACAACTTGGTGTCATCTGCAGACTTGCTGGGGGTCCACTCTGTGCCATCTTCCAGCTCATTGATGAAGATATTGAACAAAACCAGCCCCAGGACTGACCCCTGGGGCACTCCACTTCATACCAGCTGCCAGCTAGACATAAAGCCATTAATTACTACCCTCTGAGCCAGTCAGTTTTCTGTCCACCTTACAGTCCATTTATCTAGCCCATACTTCCTTATCTTGTCTGCAAGAATTTTGTGAAAGCCCATATCAAAAGCCTTGCTAAAATCTAGGTATACCACATCCATTGGTCTCCCTGCATCCACAGAGCCAGTCATCTCATCATAGAGGGCAATTAGGTTGTTCAGGCATAACTTGCCCTTGGAGAATCCATGCTGACTGTTCCTAATTGCCTTCTTAGAAATGGATTCCTGGAGGAACTGCTCCATGACTTTTCCAGGGACTGAGGTGAGGTTGACTGGTCTATAGTTCCCTGGATCCTCCCTTTTCCCTTTCTTAAATATGAACCCTATGTTTGTCTTTTCCAATCATCTGGGACTTCTTCCAATCATCAGTTTTCAAAGATTATAGCCATTGGTTCTGCAGTCGCATCAGCCAACTCCCTCTGCACCCCCAGGTGCATCTCATCCAGCCCCATGGACTTGTATATGTCCAGCTTTTCTAAATAGTCCCTACCTGTTCTTTTGCCACTGTTGGCTGCTCACCTCCTCCCCAAACTGTGCTGCCAGGTACAGTAGTTTGGGAGCTGACCTTGCCTGTGAAGATTAAGAAAAAGCATTACCATATTTACTCATATACACCCATACTTTCCCTCAAAAAATTAGCCTTCCAAAAATAGGGTGTGTATCCAAAAATAAGGGGAGGAAGCTGATTCCTGCCCAGAATAACAGCAGTGGCATTTCTACACAGGCAGGGCTGAAAGAGTCAGTTGTTTTTGTGGCTCATTATAATCCACTTGATTCCTGCTAATTGCTCTTTACTCAACAGGTTTTAATTACCCTTTCTCTTTTTTAGTGGTCTTGATGTTCTGCTAATCAAGCTATCCTTTCTTCAGTAATTTTGCTCTTTTGTTAGCTATTCCTGATTCCTCTTTTCCTAGTTCATAGTCCTGCAGACTGTTTTTAGCTTTTTTTTCAAAATCCTAGCTCTGCCCAGAGTCCAGTCTTCAGCAGCAGCTAACGTTTCAGCTTCCAGCTGAGAAGCCAAGAGCTGTTGATAATTCAGTTATGAATGGGTTAAAAGTGTAGCCTGTGCTTCAGCAGTTAAAGGGAGGTAAGTGAGCTAAAGATTAGGCTCTGTCCCTACTGTATGTGGCCATAACTCTGGAAAAATCTATTTTTCTTCATTCTGCCTTCCTAAAAAAAGGTGCGTGTTTTATTTGCTGGCATGTGAGAAAATATAATACTTTTACATCTTCCAGTGTTCCAACTTAACCATCTCAATGCCAGAGAGACATCTGGGAATCACTGTAGAAAGATCAATGCAAATATGATCTTTGCAGCTGTAGCCAAAAAACTAATGAGACATTTAAGATGCAGAAGGGAATGGGGTTAAGAATAATACTGGAAATAGAATAATATCTGTGTCCAAATCAATTATGTGGTCTTGTGTGGCATGCTGTGTGCCATGATGATCACTCTTTTTCTAAAACCTTATTGCATAACTGGAGGGAGTCCAGAGATCAGCAATAAAAATAAACAGACTTAGAAAAAATGTCATGAAGAAAGATTGAAAAGATGGAGGTTGTTCATCTTAGAAAGGGGACATGTTAAAGGCATATAAAACAATGAAGGTCTAGAGCAGGATAAATTGGAAACTTCTGTTCTCTTAAAATACAAGAAGAAGGTGACATTACAATAAATTTAGAAGTGGGGAAACTCAATAATAAATAAAGGAAATGATTAAGTTGTAGACCTCACTATGACAGGATGTTGAAACTGAAAACATTTAAAAAAAAAAAACAAAGAATAGCTATAGAATCATAGAAAATGAGGGTTGGAGATCTCAGGAGGTCATCTAGTCCAACCTCCTGCTCAAAGGAGGACCATCCCCAACTAGATCATTCCACCCAGGGTTTGTCAAGCCAGGCCTTAAAACCTCCAAGGATGGAGATTCCACCACCTCTCTAGGTAACCTGTTCCAGTGCTTCACCACCCTCCTAGTGAAAGAGTTTTTCCTAACATCTAACCTAAACTTCCCTTGCTGCATCTTGAGACTGTTGCTTCTTGTTCTGTCATCTGCCACCACTAAGAACAGTCTAGATCCATCATCTTTGGAACCATTCTTCAGGTAGTTGAAGACTGCTATTAAATCCCCCCCTCAGTCTTCTCTTCTGCAGACTGAATAAGCCCAGTTCACTTAGCCTCTGAAGTCATGTGCCCCAGCCCACTAACTATTTTCATTGCCCTCTGCTGGATTCTCTCCAATATGTCCACATCCTTTCTGTAGCGAGAACCCTAAAATTGGACACAGTACTCCAGATGTGGCCTCACCAGTGCTGAACAGAGGGGATCTCCTGGCACGCTCCTTCCTACTAATGTAACCCAGTATGCCGTTAGCCTGTTTGGTTAACAGAATTCCAAACAGGAATCCATATCTATTTATATCAAGACTACCCAGCTTTATCATAATTAATGATAAATAAAGCTCTTAGAAGGCATCAGAAATTTCATCCTTCAGGGCTTACACTAACACTAATCTCTAGTAGGAAGAAAGGGAGCAGACTTCTGCATCTGGCTGCTGCAGGGTTTTTACTCTCCAGCATGTGCCATGGTCTGAAACCTGACAGCAGACTAAATGGACATCTGGTCTGATACAGCATATAGTTCTTTAATTTGGACTGGGTTAGCTGATTTCAGACTGTGATTCTGTATGCAGTTCTAGTAACAAAGCACTTTACAATAAAATATCTTGCATGGCAACTAACATTTTGTATGTGATATACATTTATACAAATCAAAATCTTTGCTTCCCGGTGCTGAAAACAAAATATATGTGAACACAGTTTGATGTAGAATCCTTATTTACATCACATGAGCTGTTTCAACATGCAGAGGCGATCCGAGCAGGGTGCAGGGCCTGGGGCAAATCAGCCTGTGTGGAGTCCCACCCCAGGATGTGAGAAAGCTGGCAGCAGATTCGGCAGCGGAGGGGCGGGGAGGTGGCAAGTGGCCAGACGCTCTGGATTCAGCAGCGGATTTGGTAGCGGGGTTCCCAAGCGGCCAGATGTGAAGCCAGTGGCAGCACAGAGTTGTTGCGCTGCTCCGGTTGGCTCTGTAGGGCCCCCCAAAGTGTGGGGCCTGGGGTGGTCACCCAAATTTCCCTTCCCCCCCCACCCTCCCCCGGAAGGAACAGCCCTGCCAACATGAGACTTGATAGATAATGTACCTTTGAACCTAAATATTTTCTTTCTGTTTTTCACAGACAAATTCTGGAGAAGATACAGACTTTTTACATATTACAGCTCACTGAAACATTACAGTTGACAACTCGGTAGGAAACAGCATTAACTAACTGGAGATAATATAGAGTTAACCTAATATATATGTTGTTGTTTTTTTCCTTCAGCACCAAGAATAGAGAGAGTAAATGATCACACATGTGAAATTACATGGGAGATTTTGCAACCAATGAAGGGAGATCCAGTCATTTACAGTCTTCAGGTTATGGTGGGGAAAGAATCAGAATTCAAACAGGTATAGTTCATTAAATGCTAGCATTTGTTTCTATGGAGAGAATTGGTGGAGGTTAATTGAAAATAAAGAATTTGATGATACAGTGATGTTCTGTTTATCTCTCATGCTACTGTTGGGTTACTAGGTGATACCAAGTGATTTCCTCTTCAAAAATATTTACAGAGAGAAGTGCCTCTAGTAATATAAACATTGGAGGAGGTTTCAATCTCTGTATTATGTTAATTAGATAGCTAGAATATTATATTTAATTCTTGACATCTCAGCATCAAAAAACTTCCACTTACAGGAAGAATTTAAGAAAAGGGAAATGCAGTTTATTAAAGGGTATGGAAGTAAGATTCAGGAAGAAAGAGTACAAGAATAAAGTATGTGTTCTGTTGTGCACCAAGAGCTGCTCAAGGAAAACTATTAATATTGTCAGAAGTGTTAAATATAATATACTGTTTATAAGTATACTAAATATACTGTGTAAAGTATATTAAATATACTGTTTATAAGTGTTTACACTAAATATAAATTTTGTTGTGTTGCTGAGAGGCTCTACCCAACACAAAAAAATCGTATAAGCAATATAGTCAGAATGGAAAACAGACATAGATAACTACTCTAAGTTTCTAGTCATACATCCCTGTCCAGTGCCAAACAGCTTAGAGGGTATTTTAATTTCAGGTTTGACTACATGGAGAGACAGTTTCAAATACCAAGTTACAAATTAGTCTGCATTTACCAGAGGATGCACAATACCAATTTAGTATCTGATGGTTTTCCCTATAAATTGATAATTGACATATAATTAGGCTTTTATACTCTGTTTCACGCTATTAAGCAAGCAGGTTTCCTTCCAAAGAGGAAGCACAATTAATTTTGAAGCATTTTTATTTTATTATAGGCCCAAATTAGATAAGCGTAGTCTGTGCTTTGGTAGATTATGGACCTTAGTACTCTTATAAATCACAATTTATAGCATAGCAATACATATTTAACATCAGTTTGTTACACTTCTGGAACAAGTTGAACCATAGTGCAAGATATTTGTTATCTTGTAGTATAAATATTTTGTTTCTTGACTTCATTATAACTTCAAAATTGCAAATCCAGCTTGTATGTCAGTAAAACTAGGTCATTGCTCTGTAATTGCATCTTGCAATGGAGGTGGACTGTTCTTTGAATGATATGCATTGCCCAGTAAATATACTGGGCCACATCAGCTATGACATGCCAGTTGTGACATGAAAAGATGACATGGCTATGCCAGCACAACTTTGTTAATATAGACAAGGGCTGAAAGAATGAATTCTAAGACTATATGTGCTGCTTTGTGATTATTTAGCACACCCAGCACACTGATCTGCCTTGGCCTGCCTTGCCACACCCACTGCGGTGATGGCAGGAAATGGACACAGTAGTCAAAGCAATGTGGGGAGTGGCAGCCAAATGAGAACCTGAGGGCCACAAACAGACCCTTCAGGAGCTACCAGTTGGACAGCCCTGTTTTAGCCATTTGGGTCTGTGGACAGCAAATAGTTTTAGACTGGACCCAGATAGATAATCTGCTATAAGTATGAAATGAAATTACAGTTATAATGGTACATATCATGAGCCTTTTTACAACCTAGACTTACAACCTTTGAGTTTCATTTCACAAATCTATCAGTTTGATAGCATATACCTTAGGTATACTGTATTTGCTTTAAATGTATCACAACTATTTCAGATTGAATTGTGTATCCGGTTTATCATATAAGTTTTTAGAACATGCTTATGTCAAATTTTGGATCCAGGAGTGCAAAACTTGGGGTCAGGTAAGTTATTTAGATAGTTGAACCTCTTAGAAGAAAGCAGTTTTTTCTGTAAGGGTATTAACCCTGTAAATATAAATGAGGAATGCCAGACTGACTTAATTGTAGATAATAGGTTTTAATAGGTAGTAGGGGTGCACCAATAAAAGATTTTTTTTGGCTGATACCATTCGCCATTTATTAACCAACCATATTGGCCAATACCAATCTGATTGCCAACATGCAGCCCGGCAGCTTGGAGAGCAGTGTCTGGCCAGTAAGTCTGTGGGGGGGGAAGGGGTGTGTGTAGGGGCACAGATTGAGGCCCCCACGGTGAGGGAGGAAGTGGGGCTGGGGCAGGGTGTGGCACAGGACAGAGCTGCAGGTGGCTCATTCTGCTTCCCAAGCAGCTCCTAATGGGGGGCAGCTCCTAATGCTGCACACACCCCCAGGGAAGGCATGGAGGACATGTGCCCCCCGGATTTGTGCACCAAGCAAGAGCAGGCTACCCGTTGGGGCCAGGGGCTGCACTGGTCTCTTCCCAGTGTGGGGGCTGGGCCAGAGCTCCGCTTGGGGTGGGCGGCGGCAGCACTGGGAGGGGAGCTACAGGGGGAGGGGTAGCTCCCTTCCCAGTGTTGCTGTGACCCTCTCCACCCCGACCACAGCCCCAGACCAGCCCCCCTGTCAAGAAGAGGCTGGTGCAGCCCACAGCGGGCAGCCCACTCTCACCCCACGCACAGATCCAGGAGGTATATGCCCCTTATGCTTCCCCCAGGGGTGCGCACGGTGGCAGGAGCCGTACCCCAGATGAGACGCCCATGGCTCCATCCCACACCCCACCCCACCCCAGCTGGGTAGCACCTGCTCCTGCCCCAGCCCCACTCCCTCACTCACCGTGGGGGCCTCAGTCTGCACCCAAAATGAAGACACAGCAGTGAGAAGCAGTTATGAGAACATGCCCATGTCACTTAACAGTTTAAGGAACCCCTTGATAAGATCCTAACAGAGTTCTCCTTGGCTGTGTCTTGGGATCTCCAAACTCAGAAGAATTACAAAGAGGATTCTGAGTAGCTTGTTAATTGGAGAAAAGCTGGGACAATATATTGTGGCTTTCTTGTTATAAATTAGTTACACTTCTTTAATTTTGTTAAATTTGGTAAGAATTGATGAATACACTGATCTAACATCTAATTAATTTCCTAGAAACCCAGCATGAGGCAATGACAATTAAATTGTATTTAGCATTAAAAACATTTTCTTCATTAGATGAGCTGAATTCAGGGCTTTGCTACTTATAGTCTTATGTACTTTGTACTCTACCAACATAACAAATGTTAGGTAATGTGGAAGTATCTTTTTTATTATTATTATCTTTTTCTCTATTTCCTCTCCCTACTCCCTTCTCCTGTGGCCAACAAAAGAAATAATAAATTACAATTTTTTGTTGTTTCACTTTAATTCCCATAGTAAAGAGAAGGACCCATATTGCTATAGTTGCAGCATTTTTACTTTCAATTTTTTTTCCTTCATTGACAGATTTATAAAGGTCCTGACTGGTCTTTCCGGTATTCAGGGCTCCAGTTGAACTGCGAATACCGCTTTCGTGTGTGCGCCATTCGACAGTGCCAAGAGACAGCAGGTCACCAGGACCTGATAGGCCCCTACAGTGCCACAGTACTATTCATCTCTCAGAGGACTGAACCACCAACCAGCACCAACAAAGACACTGTGGAAATCACAAGGACACAACGGACTTTAAGTGATGAACAGTGTGCTGCTGTCATCCTTCTGCTCTTTGCTGTCTTTTCCATTCTGATTGCCTTTATCATTCAGTACTTTGTAATAAAGTGAGGAAACAATTTTATTTTAGAACGCTATCCATTACATTTTACTTTCTCATATCTAAAAATATTTCTGTTCTCTTGCTTTTACAAAAATAGGCATTTAACACTGGCATTGGGACTGTATCACATTTTTTCAGTCACTTTAAAATGCTTATTAGGTAGAGGCTTGCACAGATATTAGAATGCAAGCCGCAGAATTGTTAATTTCTTTAACATGCCTTGTAGTACAAACTTTATATGGGGCAAGCAATGTATAAAGTTTTGACCAGTAAACAGGAGTGCAGAAATGGTAACCTGGTCCATATTTTTAAGGATTAGTACCATAAGAGGGGGAAAATGTATAAAATGCATTTAAAACTTACACTAATATACTCGTGCTATATAAAATATTAGTCTGATGCTGTGAAAGCAATCTAGCACTGTATTTCTACCTCCTCATTTGTCTTAATTATTTGGGAAGCAGAATTATAATGAAAAATAGAAGGGGCTTTTCTCAGGCAGCAAACAATAAACTGGAGGGAAGAGTATGCATAAAAGAAGCTTCTTATCTGATAAATGTGGAGTTCTTCACTGCAAACAGGTATTTTCAAAGACTAAAAAGAATGGCACAAGTGATGTATCTTGCCCCTAGATTTAATGTTTACTAGTAAAAAGGCCTCTTTTTAACTTCTTACAGACATGAAACAGAAAAAGCGAGAGCACGCTTTTTAGATGTTACTTTAAAAAAAGTAATTTTATAAATCATTTTGAAGGTAAGACCTTTATTCAATTGGATACAGTTTACAAAGATATATGTGCCCTCTGATCTAGGCTGTGTATACATTTTCTAGGATAATTATAATTTTTGCTGTTACCCTGACATTCACCTGCCATCACCACCAAAATCAAGCACCACCTTTTTTTTTTTCCTTTGTGGCACCAAATCAGAAGACAAAAGTGTAGTAATTTGCACCAGAAAACTTCAAGCTGCTTTTTCTTGAGAACCTAATGTTTAATGTGTAGTGTCTTTTTGGATACTGTACCAAATTGTTGATTGCATGTGGTTAATGTTGCATTAGAGCACTTTGCAATTGCATAACTCATCAATGTTTTGTGAGCTTGCATATGTGAGTTCTTGAATGACCAGACTGAATTTATCAAGTATCCCATTGAACATCTTGCTAGATGTCAATGACTGCCGGTTACACAAAGCTTGTAGTGAAACTATCTTAAAAAAATTCTTGTCTCATCACATTTACATTATCTGTTATACACTTTGTAATTAGCATTTTTAATTTATTTGAGTTATAGTAGATCACTAATGACTTCTAGTTGTGTTGGGTTTAGCATTTTAATGGTATTAAGCACTTCTGTCAGTCTTAAAATAATAATAAAAAGGAACCTCTGTCTCGTGCTTTGAAGATCTCTGAAGAATTTCTCTTATATTAGAACGGGCATGTATTGTAATTGTTTATACGTCCAATGATCTGTGCTGTAGAATAATGTTGCTGAGTTTTGTTTTTAAAACAGAAATGGATAAGAACTTGGCCCTCCAAGTGGTAAGAATGATCTGTCTTTAAAATGTACTGTATGTTTACATTTTATTTTAAATTTGTCACTTTTATGTATAGGCTGATACCTTCCCACAATATACAGTGACATATGTTTTCTAGAACCTTCTTAAAAGTGCCATGTTTGGCAGTACAAATGAGGTTTGTGTGTAATAGCCCAGATATTTCTATATGGTTGAATGTCTAAAATGATAAGATTCGTCACTGGGGTTAATCTGCAGTGGCTTATGTTTTTCATAGTAAAATTCAAATGAACTCCTATTTTTGATAGTATATGTCATTTAATAGTGTATTTGCCACTTGAGCCTCAGTGCAGATTACTGCAGTGAAGACAGTTTTTAATGTAATCTTAATTTTACCTCATATACTGTACATTCCAAAAATCTCTAAACTTTTTAAAAATATTATAGATACACTACCAAACATATCACTTTAAAATTGTAAAATGTTAGACTTCATGCAGATGAAAAATGTATAATCTCCTAGAAAATACATAAACTATGTAGCATAAGTATCTTTAAAATCTGTGGATAATAAAAATATCATTCTTTTTCAAGTTTTGTTAAGTCTTTGGATAGAATGGAGCAGTTTGGAGCACTTCCCTTTTGTGGCAGACTGATGTGTTCCTACCATTGTGGAAAATACTGACAAGTTCCTAGGCCTTTTGTCGGTTTTGTGACAGAGAGCTAGAACAGGGGTGCTCAGCCTGCAGCCCGCAGGCCAAGTTCAGCCTGCAGAGACATTGCATCTGGCCCATGAGGCTCCCCATGGGTCAGGAGATTTGGAGGTGGGGAAGCAGTGGCTGTCAATATAACCACCCTTCCCCCTACCAAATTCCCAATCTCCATGTACCCTTTGAGAACCAGGCTGTGCCACCTTCCCCCCACAAGACTGTGCCTTTTCCCCTGCAGGAATGGATGGGGGCCAGGTCATGTCCCCTTTCCCCTCCCCTCCCTGTGGGGCTGGGCAAAGCCCCTTCCACATGGCCAGATGGGGGCTGGCATTCCAGCCCGGGGCACTGGATTGGAACCAGCATCCTGCCCATGGGCCAACCAGGCACTGCCCATCTGACCCACGGGGTATAAAGATTCGAGTGCCGCTGAGCTAGAGCGTAAGAATTTACTGGGTCAGACCATAGGTCTGTGCTGCCCAGCCTCCTATCACAATAGTGGCATACAACAGATGCTAAGAGAGAGGGAACTGGGTAGGATTACGATTTTAGTCTTAAATACTGCAGCACATGAGCTTGCTACCTAGAGACCTAGGTCTTACCCAGCATGTCACACTGGGGAAGAAAGCAGATGCTGAGGGGGAGGGAACTGCATAGGATTAAGGTTGTTCCCCACTGTTTCTGTCCCACTGGCACTGAAGGTCTGGCAAGCTCTGGGTGCATCTACATGAGACGCCTACTGCGCATTAGCCTAATAACATTGCCATGGGCGACTGGTGCCTCCCAAGTCTGGGGTGGCACCAGATTGCCAACAGGGGGCCCTCCCCCAGCAGTTCCGCCAGCACTTCTGGTTTCGTGGCTGGCGCTTCCAGGGGGTGCACACCCCATCTCAGGGGGTGCACGTGCACCCCTTCCGCGTCGCCAATGAATGCTGCACAGTAGTGTGTCCCAGCAAAAACCTGCAGGGTTTTTAGACTAATGCTCAGTAAGCATGAC
Source organism: Alligator sinensis (assembly GCF_000455745.1). NCBI lineage: Eukaryota > Metazoa > Chordata > Crocodylia > Alligatoridae > Alligator > Alligator sinensis. Next base: position 944,641 of record NW_005842428.1, read on the forward strand.
TAAAAAACCCGCAGGTGCTCCTGCACATAGCAGCTCTAGTTACTGAATGTGGTTAGTACTTCCTTAAGGAAGCACTAAACTAAATCCGCTGTATGTAAGGCACACTAACAAACACGTAGACTCGCAGGCTGTGCCCTTCGCTCTCCTGCTCCACAGCTCCTACTGCCCCTTTGCTCCCAGACGACGTCCAACCCCTTTCCGGAGCTCGTCCCCCAGCCCGGGGAGCTGCGCGGCCCCCTCCCCTGGGCGGACGAGTGTTTTCTTGCATCGCTCTCGCATCTCCGCCGTCAGCCCGGCACTGGGCCCGAGAGGAAACGCTCTCGGGGCGGGGGGCGAGTCCTGTGGCCACGCAGGAGCCCCGTGGAGGGGAAGCGGGGGACGGCACGCTCAGCCTTCCCGCCTTTCCACGAGCCCGGCGTGCTTTTCCTCGTCCGCAGCGGCGCGCAGCCCCCGCGGGGAGCCGTCGGCCTGAGACCGGCCCCGCTTCCCTCCCGGGGGCGGACCGGGGCGGGGGGCAGAGGAGCTGCCGGGGCCGGGACTG
>NW_005842428.1:946190-947108 GCF_000455745.1 Alligator sinensis
CGGGGCACCCCCAGCGCCGCACCACGAGGCTCCTGGGTGCATGGGGAGGGGGCCTGGGACCACCATGGGGACACCCCCAGTGCCACACCATGCAGTTCCTGCATGCATGAGGACCACTGGGGGGTGCCCCTTGGGACCGCAATAGGGAGACCCCCAGGGCTGCCTGAAGCAGGATCGGGACCTGGGGAATTGAAGGGGGGTCCCCTCAGTGCTGCCTGCTGCCCCCCCGTGGCTGCTCTGCACCCTCCCCAGCCCAGCCTAGGTGTCCTACCAGCTCCTTGCCCCACAGCTCTGTTGCCTTATTGTTATCCCCCATCCTCCTCACAGGGAAGGCTGCCCACACTCCCCATGATCCTCCTGACTGCCTCCACCCAGGTGTTATCTTCTATGAGGATCCCACCCCACCTCTACCTGGCAGGGAGGGCTCCTCACAGGCCCCCCAAGGCTTCCCCTCTCTCTGCCCACAAGAAAGGCTGCTATAGCCCTTCAGGTCTGGTGGAGGGGTGGGGGGAAGGTGCCCAGGGCTTGCACAGCCACAGGGACTTCCTCAAACCCCACATTTCTTGATTTCCTCTGAAGAAGCCAGTGGGGTTACCTAGGGATGAGTTTCAACCAGTGATTCTCAACCTGAAGTCCCAAGAGATCCTTTCAGGGGTACTATGGGGTGTCAGACAGTGTTAGCACTGGTGGGTGCACAAGTACAATTCTCTTGATATACCCAGGGATTTCCAATAGGAATCTGCAGTGTTCAAAATGCTCTGCCCTGCTGTAGGCTTGCTGAGTTCGCAGCAGAATTGCTCTAGTATTTTTCTATAGTCAAAAAATGAGGGAAAACTAAGAGCTGGCATTTCCCAGGGGTGCAGTGCCTTGAGTCTAATAAGGTTGAGAACCACTGACTCAGACTGTTCTTCTTTCCCT
>NW_005842428.1:947139-957498 GCF_000455745.1 Alligator sinensis
ACCCAAAACTATAATTTGTTCTGTGAAACTCCGCAAAGGAGCCTCACAAAAGTAACATCCTTGTATCTACATGAGCTTGGATGTACAAGTCGTTTTAGAAAAGATATACATACATGGCAGCATATCCCAGAGCCCTGAGAACAGAGCACCTCATCCACACAACAAACTAGAGCAGCCAAACAGCACAGCCTCTTTCAACATGCGTGCCTTAAAGACTAAGTCTACAGAAAGCACAGACACAAAACCCCACTCTCTTTTTCTATCTGTTTTTTCAGTTAGTTTTCCTACAACATGAATGAAGCTGCAGATGTTTTGCAGATTTCTTTGTTTTTACTCTGGTCTCTGATAGCGATGTTACAACTGGTTACAATGTCAAAATCTCTGAAGCATGAGCACTTTTCTCTGGTTCAGATAATTTCTATGAAGAGAGAAGAGTGGCTAGAGAGATTCTCAATTGCCTTATTTTGTCCTGAAAAGTAGTAAATAGACCTGATGCTATTCCCAGTTTGATAATTGATATCAGTCTAACTTTTTTGCCTCATTGGTGTTCCCCCTGTTTTACATATTGTGAATGAGAGCAGAATCGGGCTTCTCGCATACAGTTTGATACCTGGTCATTCAAAATCTTAGCAGTTCAATCATTCCATATCCTGACTAAGTGTTTCTCTGTTGTTTTTTTTTCTTGCAGCTGTGGTGGTTCTGGCATTTGTAATTTGCTGGTTGCCATTCCATATCGGCAGGATCATATTTATAAACACTCAGGATACCAAGATGATGTTTTTCTCCCAGTACTTCAATATATTTGCTTTTCAGCTCTTCTATCTGAGTGCATCCATCAACCCTATCCTCTATAACCTCGTTTCAAAGAAATACAGGGCAGCAGCCTACAAACTATTGCTGCCACACAGATCTGGACAAAGGGCTTTTACCGTTACGAGAGATACTGGAGGCTGCACAGAGACCAGTGCCAGCATCAGAAATGAGTACATAACCACTTTCTGAGACTGCTCCGCTGATATCACCGAGGCACTTTTCAGGATACTTTCTGTAAGTGAAGGGCAGTTCATTTTAGCATTGCAGTTATATATAAGGATGGGTATTTATTGTTACTCATGAATTTTATTCTCAAGTGGTATTTTTCCTTAATATTTGTTTTCTGCGTTAACAGAGAAAGTTAGCAATATCAAGAGTAACATGCAACTAATGCAAAGCAAAAGTGACATGATTACCAATAGTCACCCTGTTGTCATTATTACACCTCAGTTGTCATACGTAACTACGTACAATTTTTAGGACTCAAAGGGATGGTGCCAAGTAGGGAAGGTGTGTTGTTCAGTACCTGAGAGATCCCAAGGTTTACCCTTTTAAACCTTATTTCTCACGAACAAAATAAATATGCAGGGGTAAGGATCCGTCACCATGAATGTCCTTTGCAGAAATGGCCTAATCCTGCAAACAGGAGTAATTGGTCATGTGAATAATATCAGTGTATTCTCCCAATTTAAGAGCTGCTCATGTGCACACCTGTTTGTATAGATCCAAAGGCCCAGGAGATCTCTATACATGAACCAGTGCAATATGTCTTAAATGATTTTTAAATCACAGCATTGTTGATTATCTCCTTACTAAATAGATTGAAAGAATTAGCTCGATTTAAGTTAACTTGCTAACTATAACTGAGCCTACAAATTCTAAAAACAAATTAGTTGAGAAGAGCTACTAGAAAATAAGTTATTGTTACTTTCAAAGACTCGCATGTTGCCCATGCACAAAGAAACTTGAGTACACTAATGGAAATCAGGAACAGTTCCATGGTAACTAAGGGCACCTATACATGACTGCAAAGGCTGCTCCAACTCACTGGAATTCCAGCACATCGGAGCAGACTCAATTAATCGAGTCTGCTAGAGTGTGGCAATTGCCGCACTCCAGCAGCCTCCCGCATCTTGTGTATCAGCGTCCCTGTGCTTAAAAATGGTGATGGGATGTTTGAACTAAAGTTTGTTGAACTCGAATGAGCTTTAGTTCAAGCACCCCTGCCGCCATTTTTAAGTGCAGAGATGCTGATACTGTATAACCTCATAAATCTGGCTTTCAAAATTCCAGAATTCTCAAAAATCCAGCACTTTTTAAAAATACAGTACACTACATTATTGCATTAAAAATAGCTTCCCAATAATCTAGAAATTCCTCTGGAAGTCCAATGCTTCTCCAACTACCGTTGTTTTTGTTCATCAGCCTACAGCTGTTGTTTTGAACAATACTCAGTCATGTGTAAAGTATAATAGCAAGGAAAATTGTCCTAAAGCTATGCACTTTTCTTATGTTTCAAAAATTCAGAATTTTCAAATTTCTGGCAGTTGGTAGGTCCTGAGGATGCTGGATTTATAAGGTCATACTGTACATGAGACACAGTGGCAGTTTAATTAGAGCAGCTGTTGGAGCTGCTCTAATTAAAGCGCCGCCTCCCATACCCCCAGAGCATGTGTAAAAGTGCCCTAATGGAGCTGAACTGCATTCATATCAGTGCAGTTGGTGATATGTCGGCACTTGAATTTTACTTGTGTTTTAACATAGGTTAATTATGTTGTCTTCATTAACCTGATTGAAAGTTCTAGTGTAGGAACACTTGTGTCCTGTCTACATTAACATTTAGAGTTGCGTGACTTATTAAAAATACAACTAAGAATTCCAACATAACCACAACCAAAAAGGGGAATTTGACCCAAACATATTAGGTGTCAAAATATTTGGACAAACCCTTTTGTTTAATAAATCTGAGCGCTGGCTCACTAAAAGATAGTCCCAGAGACAGAGGAGGCAGTTAGCTCATTGTGCATACATCCAGTCATTTCTCTGCAGGAACTGCCTGCCATCAGAGGGCTAGATTTTTTTTTCACCTCCCCCACTGTAAAAATGTTAAAGAAAGAACAAAAACAGTTGCCAATGTGTTTGGTAGAGCATATTGGTTTTGCCTGTAAACTTTGTAAACAAATATATATAAGCTTTGTGACATGGATATGTGAGTTTCACTAACCTTGCATTGGTCCAGTCTCCAAGAATGTCAAATTGTGGTCTACTGAGAGCTGGCTGGTCAAATGGTGCTGGCTCTTTGTCTTTATTTTGACTTGCTAAACTGTACTGAGAGAGCAGCTAAAAGTTAAACATGTCCCTAATGCTGTTTTTCCATATACACAATTGCTCTAGCTACCACAGAAAGTTTACATGGCGTGAGACTACTTTCCCTCCTTACTATATAGTCACAAACAGGAGCAGGGGTGCTCCACATGATTGTGAGCAGAAGGGAAGGTAGTTCACTACCACCATCTTGTATTCAAACGTGCTGCTCGCTAGGAGAAAGTATTGGAAGTTTTGCTTTGTCTGATTGATAACACTTAGGTGCTACAATCGCTGTAACATGTGGATGCTACCTTGCTGCCGTATATCAACTCTTGCCTTGTTCCTGCCTAGCGATGTACCTTGCGTTTGATATTATGTTTGGGAAATAATGCATGGCTGCTGGTCCGCACAGAACACCAGAGCAAAATTGGTTTCTGATAACCATGATGAATACAGCATGACAAACACTGTCTTGTTTGCTGGGAAGGTAATTTGTCCTTTTGTGTACATGTTCTTAACATTGCTTCTCTATGCATAGAAAAAATATGTACAGAAAACCACAACTGTAAGCTTGTAATGCCCTCTAATTAATCATCTGTGCTGTAGCCCCTGTAAAACAATAGCATATGCATATAAAATAACCAGAGCTTAGAGAGGCTGCTTAGATACCAAACATTAGACTGCATAGGGAATGGAATAGAGATTAATATTAAAAATATAATAATGTTGTGCTATATAGCATGGTGTATCAATTCATCACTGGAACCTCTCTGCCTACTCCTGGCCACACTGCTTCACAAAAGGTCATAGATTCAAGATAGGTCCAAGGGTGAGCAACAGAATTCATTGGAGGCACAAAAGGACTTCCACATGGAAAGAGAGAGAAAAGATTAAAATCGTTTAAGGCATATGTGATAAAGGTTCACAGGTAATGTAGCATAACAAAGGTACGTTGAGGTACTGTAATTGTACTATAAGAACCAGGAACAAGGGTCTGTTAAATTTAAAGTGAGGAAAATTTAAACTGAAAGCCAGCAAATTTAAAACTGATATTAGAAATAAGTTCAAACTTATGATTAGTATGTGGAACTCATCATCACAAGATCTTCCTGAGGTGAAGAGCTTAGTGGCATGTATAAAGAAGGAATGGATGTTTATATGAATAATGAGCAATTGCATAAAAAATCCAAGTTCAAGTTTCTAAAGTTAAATAGTAATTCATACTACAAAGTGTAAGCCAACCTCTGGCTGAGAGGGTCAGAAGGAAATTTCTGAGAAGGCCAGTCCAAAATTGTCCACTCTTGCCACGTCTGAGGCATCAGGAAAAGGATACTGCTGGAGAGAGAAGAGTGGACGTTTGGCACACATTAGCTTCCAGGCTCCTGTTTGTCAGTGGCAAAGCTTCTGTTGGTTTCAGCAGTAAAGGATCAAGCTTTAAATAAACCACTAGACTTACCTAGCATGGCAATTCAAAATGGCATCATTCAGAGAACATGTTTTTACTGTGCCTCTCTTGCAAGGAGTGGGAGGTGGGCCTGAAAGTCTCTCTGTGGCTCAGTCTCTGACCCCTTACAACCAAACCTATATATTTGTCCAGTTCAGGAGGCAGCCCAGCTGAAGCAATGCGGAGTGATTGAAGTTATTACTGTAGGGGCAGTATGTTTACCATGTAGAGTGGGCCTTAAAGTCTTGCTTAGGTCATGCAGAGTGGGAGAGTGGGGATTTGAGCCCTGATTTCCTATGTACCAGCCAGTGCTGTAATTGCAACCATCTTTCTTTCAGAACTACAAACAAATGGGTCTTTCTGTAGTCCGTATGGACTAGACCTTTTAGGATTTATGAAAAGTCTGTTTTGTTTCCTTTTTACTGTTCAAAAAACCCAAAAATAACCCTGCTTGCCTTCCCCATGTGAGTAGCCCTTCATATGAAGAGCACAACTTATCTCTAAGGCATTTTTCTAAAAGGACTGGCCTGGCACTTTCAAAATATCACTTCCAAACGGTGCAATTCAGAAAGGTCTCAGAAATAAATACAGGCTGAGCAGCATTTAATGGACTGTTCTAATCAGGGGAAAAATGTGTTTGCAGTGGTTTGGTGGGGTTCATTCAAGAAGTGATCAGATTGGCTGGATGATTTAATTGCATGGTCTTTGGAGAAATACATATGTTCCAGTCACTTTTATTCCATCAATCTCCGCGGAGCCACAGCTATGGGCAAAATAAATGTTCAGAAAAGTAATTTCACTCCGGTATGTTCCCTCCTTGGATATAAAAAATTCTTTCCCATTGTTGCATAGTTAAGTATGCTGCAAGGCAGAGCCTTGCTTTTCTTTTAAAAGCTCTCACTAGTGGTGGCCCTCATAATCTTTAGCCATGTCTGTCTGCATTCACCTGTCTTTTGTGGGTATTATCAGCATGTCTCAGGGCAGCACCTTTGCTGAATGTGGCTTGATGAGGGGAGCTCATTACTCTGGCATCTGTCACACCCATCTTCATTTATAAAAGGCACCTTACAACCCTTTTCTGAAGGCATTTTAGTAATTCCAACTTTTTTGTAGCTTTTTCATTCAGTGTTTCTATGCAGTTAGGGAGAGAGTGTTTTAAAAACCAAGGCCCCAATTCCAGAAGGTGCTTGAGTCTGTCCGTATTAAGGACAATGCTCAGAGCAGGGCTGTCCAACTTCTTAGTTTTGTATGAAACTTAAGTGCTGTCCTGCACGGGGGCCTGGGCTACCAGGATCAACTCTAGTGACAGGAAGATGAAATTAGTTCATGTCTAGCAAGCTTAGGCACTTCCATGGCTCCCATTACTTGTCATATCTGAGCTCCTTGCACTCTCCATTGCGCTTACCTCTCACCACTCCAGTGGTGTGCAGGTAAGGCCCTTCATTATGGTTCCTGTGGTGGGTTTGAGCCTCTCTCTAAACTCCAGCTGAAAATTGCCCCTAGTTGACAGCTGTAAGTGGATACTTTGTCTTTTGTTCAGTCAAGTCAAAGGTAGCCTGATGTGAAACTGGCTATGTGGGTGTCACTGACTGCAGAATCTGGTGTGCCTTTACCAGGCTAGCCTACTAGGCTGTTCAAGCTCAGGCAAACCTTGGACCATTTTGACTCGGCTGAAACCAAAAAATACCCTGATCCCTGCTTTGAAAAAAAAGGTCTCAAGTAACTGGCCCTATGTTATACATTAAGGCTGTGGCAGAAGAGAGAATTTAAACTATATCTCCAGAGGTCTAGGCTGGTGCTATAACCACTAGGCTGTAATGGAAAAAGAGCAGCCCCACTCAGACCAGCTGGAGAAAGAAAAGGCTGAGGTTTTACAAAAAATTAATGTAAATGAATGCAAAAAGAGAATTTATTAATGGGCCCTATGCTATGAAAATAAGTATAAGTGTTCAAATGCTTGATGTACACAAAGTCATTGACTTTCACAGGAAGATATCTCTGGTCAAACAAAGGTTTGATCCTCCCATGAATAGAAACTACTCAGATATGATTGGCTATTTTTCTTGCCACTGATGCTGCTTTTCTTTATAGAAAAAGCATTCCCCAAGTCATTTTGCAATAAGTGCTGGGAAAACTGACATGTAAAGTATTTTCTTCCTTCTCAGAATTGTGGTACAGACTGCTTATGCCATCTTCAACAACTCATTGAGAAAGCAAATGAAGATTGGAAACTATATATTCACTGCAGACAAAGCAGCTATGCAAGCTTAACTGGTATGATCCAAGCTTAAACTGACATGAGAGTGTCCATACATGCACCAAGTTGCACTGGTTTAACAAAACTGATTTAACATCACACCTATAGTACACCCACACATCTTGTGCATGTGTTTGTCTCCTAAAGCACAGGTAGTCAACCTACAGTGCACATGCCATAAGTAATGTGGCATGTGGCAGATTGGGTAAGGGACAGGCAGCACAGCAGCAGATCAGAAAGGGAACAGAAAGCAGAGCAGTAGATTGGGCAGAGAACAGAAGGAGCATCAGATTGGAAAGGGGAAAGGCATCAGTGAATTCAGGGGGCCCAATCCAGCTGCTATTGATAATAGGAGGCATGATTCACCGTGATTTAACCATGAGCATGACTGGAACCAGAATCTGGCTCTGCTAGCTGTGACAACAGATGTCTCTCCTACTACAAAGGCCCTGTTTAGATCTGACAACATGGGGCCAAGCTGGCTGCTTGCCCTTTCATGTTTCTGTTTGTGCGGGCCGGGGGCGACCCGAGCCCTTTTCCGTGCTGCACGCAGGCTGTGGCCAGCAGCCCGGGCACACTGGGTCGGAGAGGGAAGGCTGTCGAGCTGGAATTAGGCACAAACGCTTAGCGGTAGTTTAAAAGATTGTTTACTTACACCGAGATTGCAGTGGTGTAGGCTGGAAAACTTGCTTGAGTTGCGGTTACAGACAGACAACAAAACAAAACTCGAACCTGCAGGGCACGAGGGTACGTCGCAAGGGGTTTTCGGCGACGGGAAGATGCAAAACACGAGGGTACGTCGCAAGGGGTTTTCGGCGACGGGAAGATAAACCTGCAGGACTCGAAACCAGGTAGAAGAGCTCTGAGGTCGGTCAAGGACTCACACGAAGTTTGCTAGGCTCCGTGTGTCCAGTTCTTTTGCACGCAGGAAGGGATACGTCTAGGCTGCGATCGACGACGTGGAGAGGCTAGAGGGTGGTCAGAACTCTGTTGCCCTCTTTGGAAGCACTGGGTCCGTAAGGATCCGCAGCGCTTAGAGATCTTCACACAGCGTGAAGTCTCCTCCTCCCGGTGTTCGTGGAGTCCTCCAACTTGGGCGGAAACCACTCAAGCCTTTTATACGGCTAGCAAGCCAATCACTAGCCGCCACGTGTGAATAATTTAGAACTGGCCAATAATGGGACTCGAATTAGCATACAAATTAGCACCCTGCAAAGAAAGCTTCAAATTGGCGGGAAATTCTCCCTTGCACCGGGGTTCTCTTTTGCAGCAGAAAACTCCACCGTGCAAAGAAGCTATAATTTAGCGGGAACAATTTAGCAGTGCCGAAGCACACAAAAACAAAAATCACACCCTTTGGGTTGTGACACTGTTCAAAGTCATATTCTGAAGGATCTGTACATACTGTAAATAAAGTAGATTAGGATAATTTATCAGTTTTGTGCAGTTCTCTACTCACTACGCACTCAAAAAGAAAATAGCCCATTCTTTCTTTGAATCCAGTTAATCACTCAGGTTCATAATGATAGGACAGAAATGATCATAGGCTAACTTAAGAAAGAAAATGGTGCAGGGAGGGGAGGATATTTCATACGTCAGCTCTTATCAAACCCGTGTGCTCCATGTCTGCTGGACCTGTGCTGAGTAAACTTGATTTGGTAAATAAACTTCCTAATGGTACAGACAGCTGTGTGTATTCAGGCGTGAGGCACTGTATACAACTAGTCTCTAAATAATTGAATGTAGCTCTGCTTTGCCGTTGAGGGATTTGCATGAAAAGTAACTAAAATAAAGTCAATTACTGCAACAGATTTAGTTAGTCCTTGCTATATCCAGCCCTTGGCTGCATTAAAACAAAATGGCCAGAGATATCATATGGACATAATTTTACTATCTTCTTAGTGTCTCCTCCAATTACTGCATTTGTGGCTTGTCATTCCCCATAGCTACACACCACATTCCTTCAAGTCAGCATTAGTCAATCATAATAGCATGTCCTGTCATCCTTAACTAGCTGGCTTAAGGCCATCCACCCAGCACCAAAGACAGACTTCAACATAGCTAACTCATTTGGCATTGCTACACCTCACTATCAAATGCTTTCTGCAACCCAGAGGTAGGTTTTTCAGTGGCATCTCATACTATTCCAGAACACTGAGCTTAGCAAAACCAAAATGTCTTAACACCAGGAAGCTGCTACGGTTTTGGTCTTGAATAATGCAGCACCTGAGCTCCCTAGCTCTTCCCATAGGGGTACAAATTAACTCATGTTTGTAGTACATTTTCTTTTGAACTGTAGCATGTTTGCCTGAATTCACTCTGGGGTGTACACGTTGTGGTGGGTCTTTGGTTAACACTTATTGCTCTTGGGCCTCTTAAGCCCATCAGGACAGAGTATTTGTCTACATTTACCAATGCTGTTGCAAGGCTTTTCTAGCAGCAGACAGCAACAACCAATGCCAAGCTGTTAAAGTGCATTCAAATCCATGTATACCTACTGCCTGTGTACAACTCTATTACAGCAGTGTGTCAGCAAGTCATGAAGTACACTGTGGTGCTGAAACAGAATCATAGAAAAGCAGAGCTGAAAGGGACCTTTGGAGGTTTAAAACCAGCAAGGTAGACAGTGGTAAATTCTGGGCCTTGATTTTGTTACCTTGCTTTAACTCTGGTCCTTGTTCCTGCACTCCTGGTATCTGTGTCTACCCTCTGATCTTTGGTTAGTTCTGGTTTCTGCCCCTCAGCTCTTTGAATGAAGCAAGAGCGGCTTCAGTGATATCTCAAGACACAAATTCAGCATAGCTGATTTAGTACCCAAAGGAAGATTAATATCCAGGCTAGTGTCCCAAGGAGTCTTTACAGCAAATCTTCCAAGATTGGAAAAAAAGTGGACTCGATGATCTACTGAGGTCCCTTCCAACAAAAACATCTATGAATGTATGAAATACTTGGTCTGTGGGAAGCTTCAGTAGCTGATTCAATTCAGAGGGGATTTGGCCTGATTTGGGAACTGAATCACTGAATCCGAATAGAATCAGGAGACCAAGTAAAAGCTCTGAATCAATTCGAAGCATCCAAATCAATTTGGAAAAGCTTCCGAAAAGCTTTGAAAAAGATTTGGAGATTTGGCCCTAAGACTAAACAGGTAGCTGACAGCTGCCTCCACCTGGTAAGTCCGTGGCGGGGATTGGGGCTGGGGCAAGCTGCCCAGCTGGGGTGGAGCAGCATGTTACTTGGGAAGGGGGGCATGGCCGTGGCAGTGCTGGAAGCAGGGGCTCTGCCCTGCTGCCACTTGCCCAGCCAGGGCAGGGAGGGGGAGGTGGGATGTGGGCGCAGCTCGCTCTAGGCAGAAGGGGGCAAGTGGCAGCAAGGCATAGCTCCCGCTCCCAGCACTGCTGTGCCCGCATCCCATGCCCCCCCACACTGACTGGCAAGCGGCAGCAGGGCACAGACCCTGTTCCCAGTGCTGATGCCTGAAGCAAGCTGTGCCTGCATTGCACCCCCCCCCGCCCCGCACCCCCCTCCGCCCCCTGCTGGC
>NW_005842428.1:957534-961837 GCF_000455745.1 Alligator sinensis
ATTCACCAGCTCTGGCAATGGGGATTGGGGCCTCTGAGGGCTCATAGCAGAGCCCCACCACCACGCAGCATGGGGTAGTGGGGGGCAGCAGGGATCGTCTGTCCCCACCTGACATCCATGGCGCAGCTGCAGTGTGGCTTGGCAGTACACTGAGAGCTGGGACAGCTCCATCTGTCAGCCAGAGCCCAGCACCACTTAGCTCCAGCAGTCCCAGCTCCCAGACAGTGCGCAGTGCCCTGCAAACCCACACTGCACCTGTGCCACGGGGCAGCTGCCGCGTGGGTGTCAGGTGGGGATAGACAATCCCCGCTAACTGCCAGTACCCCACACTGCATGGGAGTGCTCTGCCATGAGCACCCAGAGGCCTTGATTGCCACTGCCGCAGCCAGTAGGTGCAGGGCTTTCTTTGGGAGGGTCATGCAGGGGATGGAGCCAGGCAGGGCAGCCATGGGGGTTTCTCCTGCAGCTCCCCCAACCTGGGGAGAGACAGGCACAGCTAAAGGAGCCACCGAGCTGTGCCTGCCTCTCCTCAGCCAATCCGGATCTCTCCAAATCAACACCGAATCTTCCAAAGCCAATTTAGCCATATCGATTCAGGACAGTGATCTGAATCTCCGAATTGAATCACTGTCATCTGAAATCCTCAGCGATTTTCAAGGCAAATCCAAATCAAATACTTCCCTATTCACACAGGCCTACCTCTAGCATGGTTAAGCCATAAGCCATTTCAGCTGGGACAGACTCTTACTCTGTCTGGACCATGCCTACTGTATTGGATCATGCTCTTAGTGGGAGCCTTTGGGTATTGCTACAAACAGTGGTTCTATGACTACTAAGCTCCCTGCCCAGAAGAATTTGTAGGACAAGTAGAAGAGGTATAAACAGCTGCAAAATGTTCCTAGTTCAAAAGTAGAGAGGGTATGTCTGCACCATGGTGGAAAGAGCTCAGTATCTTCACTGGGGTAATACTTTCTGCTATCTGCTCTTGCTCCATGCATGAAAGGAGATGGTGAGTGTTCCCAACACCACATTCAAGACCTGGATTTTTGGCACCTTGGGCAGCAGCTTAGAAGACACCCACAGGGTGTCTTCACCACCTCGCTTCTGCAGTTGACCTTACACTTAGACCTGGTATCAGTGATTGGAAATCAATCTAAACCCATAACAGAATAGGAGTTCCACACACACAGCCCAGTTTAAAAATGGTCAGACCCTGTCTCAGATAAACCTGGATTAACGTATGCTCAAACTTAATTGATCTGGGTTAGGCTGGTGAATGGAACTTCCTTACAGTTACCTGTGCAGCTCCAGGGCTGGGAAAGCCCCGGGGCTGTGCTTTTCCTACCCACCCTTCAGGCACTGGGCTATTTTTAGCCCCTCTGCCTCTTACCCCACCCCCGTGGACCAACCAGCCCCCACAAAAAAGATCCCCATCCTGCAAACTGCTTTTGTTGATGGTCCCTCCTGCCCCCGAATCCCTTCCATGGACACTGCTTGACTCCTATCCAGCTGTGAATCCCACCTACCCCCCAAACTCCCTGACCCCCCCCAACCCCTTCCAGATCCCGACTTACTTTAGATCAGGTGGCCATTTTTTATGCAAACTAAACTCTCCCTAACAGCCCCCTCCCCCAAAATGTCTGCACTTAGCCAAAAGCACCCAGACTAGAAGTACCTTAAATGGACCAATTTGAAAACACCAGAGAATCAATCTATGTACCTTTACCAGATTTATTGTTATTTATAAACTCCTTTCCTGAAGATGGCTAAACAGGAAACATAAGCTCCATTTTGAAATGGTTGTGAATAAGTTTGGGCTAGTAATAAGGAGAAGGTCTCTAACCATCAAAGGTCTTACCAATTATTTCTGCGTAATATTTCTAAGTCAAAGATATTATCCGTCTTACTCATCCCCCGAGCTAAAACTGCCTTCCAGTGTCTTACCAACTCACACTTCAATAAATTCCTCAGCCTTTTGTCTGGTGCAGTCACTGTTCCCTGGCTTTTTGATCTGATCATGTCGACCTTCTCTTAGCCTCTTTTCACCGGTTTCCTTTTTTTCTCATCATATGTAAGCTACTTGGCTTCATTTTTTAAGACCCAAACCTCTCCCTATTTTTTCTCTTTCTCTATCAGAAAATTGGCTTTCACTTCCCATTAGCCCATGAGCCCAGGTCCCATCCGCAACTCATCAGATTTTCAAACATGGATCTGCATGCTTTCTCCTTTGTTACCTCTCACACTTGGGAGGACTGCCCATAGCTGTTTGTATTTATGAAGTTACCTCTTTGTTCCCTTTCAGATCCCTCCTTGAAACACTCCTTTGCTGTGATGCCTACAAAAAACCTGACAAAAATTAGGTTACAGAGAATGTTTAATACCACTGCCTTGCATGCTGACCAGTATCCTGTACTTGCTGTTCCACAGCTGCTCTCCTCAGCAGGAGTAGTAGGGCTAAACAGCCAGAGTAGTTCTAAGATGGAGACTGATTTATGATGATACAACATAGCTGCCTCCAAAAGCAGAGGACTGGATCTGAAGGCTCAGGGGGCCCATTCATGTCTTATGCTGTTGAAAATCAAGTAACAATTAGCAAACACTAGACAAGAAGCTTCCATACCTGTGAAAGAAGCATTCAGTGGAGTATGGTGGGAAAACTCTTTGAAAATCTCTGTTTATTAGTAAGTATCAGTAAATTAGGGGAAGTCATGCTTACCCAGCTGTTAAGTGGTCTGGGGATGGCCAAGAGGTGAACATTTAGTGGATGTCTAAAAGGCACTTGATGAAATCCCCCATAAAACATGGGGGAGAGCAAAATGTACATCACTGGAGCAGGATTTGATGTTTCCTGTGTAATGAAGAGGACCATAGAAAAGGTTAAAAGAATGGCATAAAAGCAAGAGGCAGAGGTCATTGAAACATTTTATCAAAAGAAGAGCTGTTAACAGAGTTCTCCCAGAGTCAGTTTCAGGATCTGTTACATGTTACAGTTGGTAGTCTGTAAACAATGTGGATGAACTGGAAAAGATCTCCAAACCTGCAGATGACTGAAGTTGTAGGCACAACAAACAGTAAGAAACTATGCAACCAGATTCAAAGCCTATGCATTTTTGACAAAGTAGGAGGTTAGAAGGCGCACACAACTCAAGGCAAAAAAAAATCACAAGCAGTTAGGGAGTCAGAAGGTGTAAACAGTTGTACCAGAACTCTTCACAGACTGTTTCGACCTGCAAGTGGTACTGTGTTTCTTTGGAAAGGGGTAGTGGCTTGGGGGGTTTTCCTCTCTCTCTCTCTCTCTCTCTCTCTCTCTCTCTCTCTCTCTCTCTCTCTCTCTCTCTCTCTCTCTCTCAGATGGTGCAGTAAATTCTCTAATTCTACCTAGAACTTTAACATCACAGTAATTTCGCCACTTTTAAATAAACCATGTCAAGCCTGTAATGTCAAGCAGGTAGATTGGGTAAAAGGAACAAATCTACAATCAGGTCTCTCACCACCTGAGCACAGATGTGGTAGATGTTATATACCTAGACTTTCAAAAGGCTTGATCTAGTATTCCATGATATCCTTGTGGGAAAAGTGGAAGACTGTGGGCTCAACTGCTTGACAGTTCAGTGAGTTGGGAAACTGGCTATGGGGTAGGAACCAGAGAGTTCTCATGAACGGATCTCTGTCATCCTGCCACAAAGTCGCCAGTGGTGTCCCTTGTTGGGGCTGAGGGGCTGTGGCCAGCAGCCCGGGCACGTGGGCCGGGGAAAAGGGTCAGCACGGCGAACTAGAATTAGGCACGGATGCGTAGAGGTTGATTAAAGATTATTTTACTTACACCGTAGGTGGTCGCAGTGCAGGCAGGAAAACTTTCTTGAGTTGCAGTTACAAAAAAAAACACACGTGGAGTTTTTGCTAGGCTCCACCAAAGACACACGAACGGAGTTTGCTAGGCTCCGCTAAACAAACACGAACAGAGCTCTGGATACCACTCACGGAGGTTGCTAGGCTCCGTGGACCGTCCGAAATGAGAGTCCGAAAGGTGACTCTCCACGAGAGTGCAGGCTAGGGTACGTCGAGGGATCGTGCGGTGACAGGGAGAGGCTAGAGG
Source organism: Alligator sinensis (assembly GCF_000455745.1). Classification (NCBI taxonomy): domain Eukaryota; kingdom Metazoa; phylum Chordata; order Crocodylia; family Alligatoridae; genus Alligator; species Alligator sinensis. Next base: position 961,631 of record NW_005842428.1, read on the forward strand.
TTGATCAGGCCCCTGTATCCTCCTTTAAGGCACACGCGGAGTTTGTTAGGCTCCACAGCGCGCTTAGAGTTCTTCACGAGATGGATGTGAAGTCCTCCTCCTCCAACCTGGGTGGAAACTGCTCAAGCCTCTTATACGGCTAGCAAGCCAATCGCTAGCCGCCACGGGGGAATAATTTAGAAACAGCCAATAGTGGGAAACAAATTT
>NW_005842428.1:963672-967125 GCF_000455745.1 Alligator sinensis
GAGGGATCGTGTGGCAACGGGGAGAGGCTAGAGGTTGATCAGGCCCCTGTATCCTCCTTTAAGGCACACGCAGAGTTTGTTAGGCTCCACAGCGCACTTAGAGTTCTTCACGAGATGGATGTGAAGTCCTCCTCCTCCAACTTGGGCGGAAACTGCTCAAGCCTCTTATATGGCTAACAAGCCAATCGCTAGCCGCCACGTGGGAATAATTTAGAAACAGCCAATAGTGGGAAACAAATTTACATGCAGGTGGCGGGAACTCCTTTGCACCAGGGTTTTCTCCATGCAACTGAGAATTGCACCGTGCAAAGAAAGCTCCATGTGGCGGGAAATAATTCTGCAGTGCCGAAGCACACACATAGTCATACCCTTTGGGTCATGACATCCCTCAGGCCAAGTTTGCAGATGACACCAAGTTATGGGGCAGTGCGGTCATGCCAGATGATAGGTTGCAGATACAGGTAGACCTGAACAGGCTCGAGCGTTGGGCAGACCGAAATCAGTTGAAGTTCTACACTTCCAAGTGTAAGGTGCTTCCATCTGAGGGCAAACAACCCTCAACATACCTATAGGCTCAGTGGTGACAGCCTGACTTGCACCACGGCCGAAAGGGACCTAGGGGTAATGATTGACCATCGTATGAATATGAGCTGTCAGTGCGAGGCAGTGGTCAGCAGGGCAAATAACATGTTGGCATGCATCAACCAATGCATCTCATGTAAAACTAAGGAAGTGATACTCCCACTGTACTCACCACTGGTGAGACCGTAGTTGGAGTACTGCGTCCAGTTCTGGGTGCCACACTTCAATAAGAACGTGGAAAAACTTGAGAGGGTCCAGAAAAGAGCCACCTGTATGATCAGGGATTTTCAAGGCAAGCCATATGAGGATAGGCTAAAGGACCTGGGTCTCTTTAGCCTAAATAAGAGAAGGTTAAGAGGGGGCTTGATAGCAACTTACTGCTATATCAGAGGAGTGCATCAGGAGCTCAGTGAACAACTGTTCACTGGGCCCCCCTGGGGAAGACCAGGACCAATGAATACAAACTCCTGGAAGGCCACTTCAGGCTTAATACTAGGAAAAGCTCCTTCAAAGTCAGCGTGTCCAGACTCTGGAATAAACTCCCTCCAGAGGTGGTGCAGTCACCTACCCTGGAGGTTTTCAAGAGGAGACTAGACAGTCACCTCGCTGGGGTCACCTAACCCCAGTTGTCTTCCTGCCTTGGGGGGGGCTGCACCTGATGAGCTGCAAGGTCCCTTCCAGCCCCAAACAATCTATGAATCTAGAGAATATACAATTGAACAGATGTCCAGAAAACTGCTAAGAAAAAAATAACAACTGTGCACCACAGTGATTGCACACTGAAAATCCAAAGACAAAAAATATCTAATTACCTGGGGTGCCCAATTCTCGCAAAACAATCACTCCTTCTCTGATCTCTCAGTTCTAATCCTCAAAGGGAACTTACAAAACATCTTTCATAGACGAGTCGACAAACTTCACTTCATAAATCTACTAGATACAAAAAATCATGGACTCAATATAGACATTGGATTTATGACATATTACAACCTGCCTGACATCTCATTCACCAGGTACCTGCCTGACCTTACTATTTACACTTTTCTTTTCCCCCCTTCCTCTCCTCCTTTCTACCCTTTGTCTTCCTAATTTCCAGCTATTTACTTTTTCACAGACTGCCTTTTTTCTACCTTGGAGAACTCAACTACAGTACAGTCTCCCTTACTTATCTTAGGCATTATTTCCCCCACTCCCTTCCCTACCTTTGGTTTTCCTAATTTCCACCTATTTATATTCTCACTGACATTCTGTCACTTTTAGCTTCTTTCATTCCTTGTAGATCTCAGAACAGCAGAGACTCCTTATGCCTGAAGAAGGGTGCTTGTCCCCAAAAGCTTGCAAAGAACGTTTTTCCAACTACTTAGTTGGCCTATTAAAAGATATCACATCTATCCAAAGAAGCTTTCCTGCCTAAGGGGAAGAAAAGCTATTCCTTAGTGTAGCAGGGAGTTTAGTGCTCCTGCTACTTTAAGGGAAGACAGGCAGCCAGAAAAGGAGGCTGCAGGTGTGGCAGGAGGCACTCCAGGAAGCCACATGACTCACAAGGGGCTGGGCTTGCAGACTTTAAGACCAGGGCATGAGCTAAGCAGGTAGTTTAGCCCTGGGAGCTATGGAGCTCCTGAGCAGATGGGCTGCAGCAAGACTCCTGACTAACACCTGAGCTGGGGTAAGCATGGTGGTTTAGGGATTGAGACTGTGTGGAGATGGTAGATGTCTCAACTGGCCTGGGGGCAGGGCCAGGGCCTGGGCCTGAGGAATAGGGGCCAAAGTCAAAAAGTAGTGCCACAACCAATTAGGGCTAGGGAGCCCCTAGCCCAGAAGGTGTGTGGTAAAGCAGACTTGAGCTGGGGGGAACTGAACCAGGGTCAGGGATCTGCACCCTGTGAAGGGTGAAAACAAGTAGGGCTAGGGAGCCCATAGCCCAGGAGGGGTGGAGTCTGTTGGAGGTAATGAGACAAGCCCAAGAGGGCTAGGGAATGCAGGCGAGAGTCCAAGAGTGGTTGAGATTTGTTTACGATATAGAGGCCCTGGGCCCAGGAGGGGCAGGGATGGTTAAAAACACTAGGGCCAGAGGCTCCACCACTGTTGGGGACTGTTCTGGGTTTAGAGGCCTACATTGACTGGAGTTGACACTGGGGCTTTAAGGCCTATGGATGAGAGACTGACTGGATTGGACAATGGGGTTTAATGCCCAATGATTGGTATCATCTGCAAGGCTTAGGTGTGGCTAAAAGGAGAGATGAGGAGGCCACAGGGGTAGCCTCCCTTTTTCCTAAAGTATAATTACATTGAGGCATGGCAGGAAAGTGGAAGGGGAGATTGCCTAAAGGAACTAAAGGAAATGAGAGCTGAGGGGCCCCAGGGGCATTGTGGCCACATGGGGTGGGATCCTGTTACATTTAATAATAATCACTTTCACTTCTATATGTGGAAAAGCTGAGGCTCTCAGTAAATTCACCTTCATGTATGTTAGCTGTTTGAAGCAGGCTACTTTTTTTGTCCCATTTTATAGATGAGAAATCTGAGATGTACAAACTAATCTCAAATCTGAAAATGTTTTTGAGCGCCCGATTTTAGGCCCCTGCAGTATAAGAGTCAGAGCTGCTGTACAGTGACAATTCCAATTGAAGAAAATGCTCAGCCTGTCAGAGGGAACATTAGACCCCCTCATGTCTAAAATAGCACTAAAATAGAGGCTATTTCTTAATGTGATTCGTCTGTGTTCCTTGAAATACTTGGCTGACACAAGAGTAGAACTCCCTTCACTTGGGTACTAGACTTGTGACTATATTCATAGATTCATAGATGTTAAGGTCGGAAGGGACCTCAATAGATCATCAAGTCCGACCCCCTGCATAGGCAGGAAAGAGT
>NW_005842428.1:967299-968580 GCF_000455745.1 Alligator sinensis
TGGCCATTATTTCTTGTAACCCCCAGGGGCGCCTTGGTGAATAAAACCTCACCAGTTCCCTTCTGTGCCCCAATGATGACCTTATAGGCAGCCACAAGGTCGCCTCTCAACCTTCTCTTGCAGAGGCTGAAGAGGTCCAGGTGCCCTAGTCTCTCCTCATAGGGCTTGGCCTGCAAGCCCTTAACCATACGAGTGGCCCTTCTCTGGACCCTCTTCAGGTTATCCACATCCCTCTTGAAGTGTGGCGCCCAAAATTGCACGCAGTACTCCAACTGCGGTCTGACCAGCGCCCGATAGAGGGGAATTATCACCTCCGTGGTTCTGTTCATTATGAATCTGCTGATGCACGATAAAGTGCCATTAGCTTTTCGGATGTCTTCGTCACACTGATGACTCATGTTCATCTTGGCGTCCACTAGGACGCCAAGATCCCTTTCTGCTTCCGTGCCACCAAGCAGGTCATTTTCTAGGCAGTAGGTGTGCTGGACATTTTTCCTCCCTAGGTGCAGCACTTTGCATTTCTCCTTGTTGAATTGCATTCTGTTGTTTTGTGCCCATATGTCCAACCTGTCCAGGTCTGCTTGTAGTTGTTCCCTGCCCTCCAGTGTGTTCACTTCTCCCCACAGTTTTGTGTCATCTGCAGACTTGGACAGAGTACACTTCACTCCCTCGTCCAAGTCACTGATGAAGACATTGAAGAGTATCGGTCCAAGGACTGAGCCCTGCGGGACTCCACTGCCCACACCCTTCCAGGTCGATACCGACCCATCCACCATGACTCTCTGGGTGCGACCCTCTAGCCAATTCACCACCCACCGGACTGTGTAGTCATCCAAGTCACAGCCTCTTAACTTGTTCACCGTATGGTATGGGATACCATATCGAAGGCCTTCCTGAAGTCTAAACGATGTCAACCCCTATTCCTGCGTCCACGTATTTTGTAACCTGGTCATAAAAAGAGACTAGATTAGTCAGGCATGATCTACCTGCTACGAACCCGTGCTGGTTTCCCCTCAGCATAATTTTTCCTGCCGAGCTCTCGCAAATGTGAGCCTCGATAATTTTTTCAAAGACTTTGCCGTGGATGGCAAAGTCTGACTGGCCTATAGTTGCCTGGGTCCTCCTTCCTCCCCTTCTTGAAAATGGGGACCACATTGGCCCTTTTCCAGTCCTCCAGGACTTGGCCCATGCGCCAAAAGTGTTCAAATATTCCTGCCAGTGGCTGTGCAATGACGTCGGCCAGTGCCTTCAGCATCCTCGAGGACGAGGGGACTCCAGGAC
>NW_005842428.1:968972-984660 GCF_000455745.1 Alligator sinensis
AGGAAGCCTCTTGGCCCCTTTCCCCCTTTTTCCCAGCATCAGGATCGTCTCCCTCTGTGCCCGAAGGATCATTTCCTTAAGGTACAGCCATCCTTCCTGGGCTCCCATCTCTTCAAAACTCTTACCCTGCAGTGCATCCTTGACTAAACGCCTGAGTTTATTGAAATCAGCTTTCCTAAAGTCTAGCACTTTCACCCTACTAGTTACCTTACCCACTCAACATCTTATGATGAATTCTATTATTTGGCGATCACTGTCCCCCAGTTGACCACCGATCTGTAGGTCTCCTACCATGTCATCCCCCGTTGCCAATACCAGGTCCAGTAAGGCATTCTCCCTAGTGGGACCACATACCTCCTGCGTCAGATGGAGGTCCTGTACACAGGATAGGAACCTGCGTGAACGGTAGGTCTTTTCTGTCTGCGTCTCCCAGCAGATGTCTGGGTAGTTTAGGTCCCCCATGACTACCGCCTCCCTAGTTTTTATGGTCTCCAAGAGCTGCCTCAGGAGCCCCAAATCTAGTTCTTCCCCTTGGTGTGGGGGTCTGTAGTAGACCCCTACCACCAAATCCCTTTCTCCTTGATCTCCATGTAACCTAACCCACAATCCTTCTACTTTCTCCTCCTCCAATTCTGTTTTGATAAGGTCAATGTAATTCCTCATTGACATAGAGCGCAACCCCTCCCCCTCTCTTCCCCACTCTATCCTTTCTGTACAGCTTATAAGCCTCAATGTGTACCGCCCAGTCGTGGGAAGAATCCCACCAGGGATTGTCAATTACAAAGTCTTCTGGTGAAGTGCTTAAATTTGATATTGTAAATGGATCCAGGAAGATACTGCATGGAAATCATTTGAAACCATCAGCCCAGTACAGAGCAGCAAAAAAAGACAAACAAGATAAGAGTGTATTACCAGGGAAGAAAATGCAAAAAAAACAAGCGATACTGTTGCCACATAAGGTACTCGGATCCAGCTGGGATGCTGTGTGATCACCACATCAGACTACAGCTGCCTTGGAGAGGTTGGAAGGCAAAGCGGCAATGATCTGAAAAACATGACTTTTAAAAATAATGTATTAAGGAGACAGTGTGCCAAGAAGTGAGGCAGGAATCTGTCTAGAGCTCCCCTCTAGTCTGAAGAAGGCCAGCATCTGATCTTGTCTATGTAGCTTCCTCTGCTTTCAGTGCAGATCTGTTCTGTGGGGTCACAGAAAGCTCCTGTGACTTGCAGTGAGGCAGGAGCATGCCTTGGATAAATCCTTCCATGAAAGTCCAAGTTTCATAGTTTTCATAGTTTCATAGTTTTCATAGACATTAGGGCTGGAAGGGACTTTCCAAGATCATCCTAAGTAGGGCAAGAGGATCTAGAAGTAGAGGGAGACAAATATGGGGGCAGGATGTTACAACTCCAGGGGAAATGAGTCTGCAGTAATTAATAGTGCTTGCCTCTCTAAACTGGAAGCTTTCCCACTCTTTGAGGAATAGTCCCAACTGCAGTGACTCCCAGGGCTGTCTTTGGTACAAGGGCTTCTACAGTCTTCTTGTCTCTAGTGGATCCAAGCTGGAGTTGAAAATGGTGGCCATTGCAGTGTAGATAGGGTCAGCTAAAGACCAGATACTCTGTGAGAGAGTGTTCTAGAGCTCTCTTTCCACTCTAATCTGATTTAGCAGTTTTACTAAAAACTTGTCTGCTCTCATGTGACTCTGCCATCACAACTTTTGGTGGCAGATGACAGCCACCATCACCAAACCATTGAAGCAATGAACATACATACCGCTTCTGTTGGCTACCAAAAGCTTACTCCACTCAGCAGAGGTGGCATAAGTCTGCCAAGAGAAGAGAGAAAGCTAGGGTTTTCTGACCATAACTTTGTAGCACAGACTAGGTGTAAGTCCCTTTTTATATCCATAAACCAAGCACCCCACACTTATTTACAGGAGGTCTTTTGTCGCTCTGACATTATATCAAAATCAAACACTTATGCTCAAGAGGAGGTTGTTTTGCTACAGCAGGTGTTGGAATTCAGCTGACCCTGCCCACATCCACTAGACTACTCATTTCAAAATCAGCCTGAAAGGAGCAGGAGTTGGAATAGAGGGACTATGATTAAATGTAATCTTAACTGAGGATTCCCTGCCTTGCAGAAAGGAGATCTGATAGGCTGTGTCATACACAGCCCAGGTTCTGAGGTAACGCATACATTGATGTGAACAATCCCCATTTCCTCACGTTCTTTTCCACAAAATGCTCATTTTCTCAAAATGTCCCAAAGCTGCTCATGGGAATAGGATACAAAATGAAAGCAATCTCCATCCAAACAAGCCTTAAAGTCTGCAAAAGACAGATATAGCAAAAACAGCACACTGAGCAGCTCAGAAATAGGATTAACATTGAATTGTTTTAATACATTCACTTTATTATTACTAATTTATTACAGTAGTCCCTAGAGGTCTATGGTGAAATACAGGCTCCTTTTTAAAATGTGCAGTATAAATCTGTAGTAAGAGACTACTTGCTTTAAAGAGCTCATGATCTAAAGGCTAAATTAGGGCCCGGGCTATGTGGCAGCATATGGCCGCCTCCTCTCTTCATATCACAGGCAGCAGCAGAACAGGGGATCCAGGCTTTCTTGGACTGTTATGTCCCCTCCCTGCATAGATTAAAAGAAATAGGAAGAAGTGGAGCCTTTAGCCACCCACTGCACTACCACTAATTTGGGGGTTGTGGCAAAGCCATAACTGAGCCTTAGCAGATGAAACAGACCAGGAGTGGGAAGAAGAGTGTCCCAGTGTACAGAGAAGGAGTAGAAGCACAGATTGATTAACTTGTTTGAGGTCACACAGGAAGTCCTTGAGAAAGTGAGAAGCTGAAGATGGTCCTACACCTGTGCCTTTGCTATAAGAGCACTTCATGGTCAGCATTAAGTCAATCAAAATGTACTGATGCAGTTTTGCTCTCACCAGATTCAAGGCAGAGGGCAATCCAGGTCACCATTTATTTTGGCTCTTATTCAGTTATCCCTATGAAAACCTTTGCTGACCTCAGCAGAGGTGTTGGGCAGTCAGCGTGTCCAGTAGCAGCTGTAGAAATGCATAAAGTTTAGGATCTCCAGATGGCCTCCACTCTGCTGCTTACTGTGCCTTCAGAGTGAGCACGTGGTCATCTGCATTGGGACTGACTGCCTCTACTCGGTCTGATGCTGCCATGTTCAACATTCAGCTCTAAGAAGAGAGAAACCCAAAGCAGTGCAACATTTAGACTTCATTCCTTCATTTGCATATACTATTCTCTCAGCAAGCTCTTGAAAGAAGAGCATTCTTCCATTGTACTATATGTAAATACTCCAGCACACCCCCTTTCAGGATACTTTTAGTAACCCAGCTGCCAGTCCAGGTGGCCTGGACTTCTACTGTGCCTCCAGATTACAGGTGAGGGCAAAATGTGGCCCAGGGGCCGGATGCAACCCGCCAGGCCATTCTATCCGACCCATGGGGCCCCTGAAAAATTTAGAAAATGAATATTAATCTGCCCTGGGCTGCCTGTCATGCAGCCCTCAATGGCTTGCTGAAACTCAGTAAGCAGGCCTCTGCCCAAAATAATTGCCCGCCTCTGCTCCAGAATGATTGATTATTGCATCAGAACTGACTGACTCCACCTGATCTGAGGACAAAACTATGGTGTTACATGGCCCCAACATCCCAATTCTCATTCCATGATACTTTTCTACCAAAATTCTCTAAGTCTTGCATCAGTCCCTGGTCACCCCTGCACATTTTGATATTAGCATCTTTGCTAAGGTATGTCTCTGGATCATCAGAGTCACTGCATTATCCTCCAACATCCCATTTCTGTCAGACCCAAACAGCAGTCTGTCAACAGTGATGGATTGTTTCAGGAGAGATAACTGGAGGATGCAAGAAAGTGCTCTTCATTTTTTTTGAAAGGCAAAATGCTCCGTTGGTGTGAGCAGAGAGTTGGGATTTGTTAATCCAGCATGTACAGGATAAATAATCCATAGGTGCCAAGCAGAGGAGAACATGGCCTCTTGGCTTTAGTAGAAATAATCTGGATTTACACTGAGGTTGCTGACAGAAGACTCTGTCTGTAAGCAATGTTCCCTCTAAGGAGTAGCAGTCCATGAGCACCTCGGTCCATGAGCGTGCCGCCTCAGTCCGTGAGCGCACCAACTCAGTCCAGCATGGGACACTTACCGAAGGGGGCTGGGGGCTGGAGCCGAGGGGCTGGAGCCAAGAGGCTGTGGGCTGGAGGCTGGGGACAGAGGCTGGGGATGGAGGCTGGGGCCAGGAGCTGGGGCCAGGGGCTGGAGCTGGGGGCCAGGGGCTGGAGCCGGGGGGGCCAGAGGCCAGGAACAGGCCCCGCCAGCTCCGGGGAAGTGCTCCACTCCCCTGCATCAGGGCCAGGGAGTGGAGCACTTCCCCGGAGCTGGCAGAGCCTGCACCAGGCTCCCGCCCCCACCTCGCCTAGGAGCTGACCTTCAGCTCATCTCCTGGTGCGTGGCCTTGAAAAGGCTGTGCATGGCCACACTTTTAGTTGTGTGCCACCACGCGCACACATACCTTAGAGGGAACCTTGTCTGTAAGTACAGCAAGGAGCAGGGTGTCCGTCGCTGGAGAGAGACACCTTTCTCTTCCTAAAGAAGCAGAAGGATGAACCCAGAGCAAAATATATTTATCTATAGTTGCTCTGACTTCTATGCTGTAGTGATCACTCATTGCCATGATAGCAGAGGATGCTTCACTTCTCTGTGCAAAAACAGATCTTTAGCCTTTGCTGGAGTGAAGGAGCTAGAACAGAGCATGGGAATATGATGCTAGGCAGGAATTAATTGGCATTGCTTGGGAATGTGGCCTTAGCTGGGCAAGCTTGAGAGGCACTGTACCCAGTAAAATGTTAAATGCCTGAAAGAGATGGTCTTAATAGCAGATGCCCTGTCCTATACAAGAGAAAAGGGCACTCTTCCCTTCCCACAGTTAGGGAGCCTGCACTGGACTCACATGGAAACTGTAGCTTCACACTGGAGCAGGTGTCCGTCCTCAAACTCTACTGGAGCAAAGCTCTGCATCAACTGATGCTATGCAGTGACAGCACCTCCTTCAGAAATCTCCCACTGCATTTTTTTTGGTTTCTTTGCCCCCAGGCTCCTAGCACACACAGGGTTTGAGGTAGCAAATTTGCAAAATGGAGCACTATGCTGCCACACAGTCCAGAGATGTTGGGTGAAAAGGCAGAATTTAGTCCCTACTTTGCCACTCTTACCATCTGTTTCTCTACAAAACTTTTTCTCCTTCCTTTTGCTGCTCCCACAACTCAGTCTATATTACAAAGTTTCTCTGACTATTTACATGGGGAGGGAGTGTGATCACACTTTCTAGCCAGCATAAACCGTCACAGATACTGTTCAGTCCCCCCCAACCCCCTACAGAAAGGATGTGGACAAATTGGAAAGAACCCACTAGAGGCCAACAAAAATGGTTCAGGGGCTAGGGCACATGACTTCCGAGGAGAGGCTGAGGGAAGTGGGCTTACTGGAGAAGAGAAGACTGAAGCGGGATTTAATAGCAGCCTTCAACTACCTGAAAGGGGGTTTGAAAAAGGATGAAGGTAGACCATTCTCAGTGGTGACAGATAACAACAGAACAAGGAGCAACGGTCTCAAGTTGCAGCAAGGGAAGTTTAGGTTAGATATTAGGAAGAATGTTCTCACTAGGAGGGTAGTAGAACACTGGAGCAGGTTACCCAGAGAGGTGGAAGCTCCATCCTTGAAAGTATTTTGGACCCACTGGCTGGGATGATCTAGTTAGGGATGGTCCTGCTTTGAGCAGGGGGTTGGACTACATGACCTCCCAAAGTCCCTTCCAACCCTAACTTTCTATGATTTTATCAACTCTAAAGTAGGTCTGCTAGCATCTCCCTCCTCACCAAGTCTGGACACCCCTACACCAACAGAAGAGCGCTTCTGCTAGCAAACATCTATAACTGTGGGAAGGTCATGTAGCCAAGCCATCAGAAAACCACCTTCTGTTGCCATGTTCTAGATCTCCACTGGGGAAGTGGGGTTCTGCCACCTTGGTGAGGATAACATAGCAGCAGCCCTGCCATATAATCAAGCCCTTAATTATGATTTTTTTTTCAGGCCCCATAAATGAGAAAGCAAAATGAAACAATGCACCAGTTATTGATTAGCAGGACAGCACTCCCATCTGCTGAGATGATCTTTATGCTTGTTCACACCTATTTTCAGGTCCTTTCTCATGTATTCAGTGATATAATTACCTAGATAATCTCATTTGAATAGATCCTGTGCAAACCTGTTCCTTATTGTAGCTGTTCTACCATTGCCAGTGGATAACAAAAACTTTTCCCTTTTATTTAGGATGTGAGGAGGGACAGAGAAAGAGACAGAGTACTGGTATACAAAGAAATGTTCTGGGGATATAATACTCCTCCTTTCTGAACAAGCAGCCAATGAATCAGAGCACAGCATGAAGAATTAAAACTGACAAAATAATTCTTGCATCCAATTCAGAATCATCCTCCCTTTTCCTTTGAAAAAAAAATCCATGTAAGACAGGAAGCCCATCTCTCAGATCTTTTCTGACTGGGTGGCATTCATCCTCATGCAGGGCCAGTACAAAGGCCCAGAGGCACTACTTAAATTCAATGTAAGCCTTTTTTGGAAGGCCTTATACAGATTCTGATCTGTTCATCTATGCAGGGCTGACTTTTACCCTTTGTTCTTTCTTTACTCATCTAGCACTAACTTCATCTCTGTCCCTTCACACAACTTAGTTTTGCCCCTGTTGGTAAGAGAGCCGTTTCCGCCAGCTCGGACCATCTAAAATCTTAATTTCTCAGGTCCTCTCTCTCTCTCAGCCACTCTGTCTCTGTGTAGAGTTTGGAAAAGTCTCTCTGAAGTGCACTATTAAGCAAAAGACAAAATGTCTGGGATTCTACTCAGGGTTCTGGCTACACTGCATTAACTTAAACAATGAAAAAAACCCCAAAAACACTAATTTTAGCAAACACTTCAGTCTCCACTAGACATTCAAGAGCAAACTCTCAAGAAATTCAGAAGAAACAATTATGATTATGAAGAGAAGTTATAGGTGCTCTCTGGGGAAAAGCCAATGGAAAAATATTTTGACAACACATGTTAGGAAAAATACTGTATTATAGTAGATGTACTCTAAACTAAAACATTGTCTTGAAATAAATTTTCCTTTCATTTGTCAGTAGAGTTTCAGAGACATAAAGAGTATTATTTTGTACAATATGATCGTTGAATTGTTTGTTGTTGTTGTTGGGTTTTTTTGCTACTGAACTGTGAGCTTTATAAAAAAAAAAAACATTTTAAGCCACAATCATCCCTCTGCTCAGTGGAGGTGGATCAGGAACAAATTTGACAACCTAACACCTCTGACATCTTCAGTTTAAGGCAACATGGGATCTCATTTAATTCCACACGTGCATGCCAGGACACACAATTATGGGATTGGAAATTTAGATCCTATTGCACTTGCTTGTCAGTGCAGGGGAAGCCCAGGATCATGATCCTGGGCTTCCCCTACACCAGCAAATTAAAACTCAGGTGCTGAAATAAGCTGATTGTCATTTGAGGCCAGAGACCAAACCGGGGTCTGAAACCAGTCCCAGTCAGATCTCTGGCCCCAAATGACAATAAGCTGATTGTCAAACCCCAGCTGGGGTTTTAACTCCACCCCTGGGCACAGGGACCCAGGGATCAGGTTGCCAGGACAGCTGTTCCCCCCCCCAACACACACATGTCCTGGGGCTGCCCCATACTGGATCCTGACATTCAGTTGAGTGTTGGGATCTGTCATGAGCTAGCTTCCACCAGCCACACATTCAATTTAAGGCATGATACAAATGAACCACAAAGTTGTTACACATTATATGTGGAATAACTTTTTGGCTCATTAATTGTATTATCTGCCTTAAACTGACTTTAACATGTAGCTGGGTTACTATTTATGGGGCAATTAATTTGCTAATGGCATCTGAAATACAATGTGATAAAAATTTTGGAGCTGGATTGTTTGATGTGCTGAGAGCCTTAAGCTCCATCTTGAGTGCTAGTGAGCACCTGCAACTCCCACTATGAAACCCCCTTCATTTGTGGTGCTTGGCATCTTCCAGAATGGATCCTAATGGATTGACTAGATGTTCATAACTTTGCCCAATGCTGTTCAAGACTAAAAGAGGCATCATGCTCTGTGTCTATAGGGCTTCTGTCATCTGGGGATGTGGTATAATCAAGCCAGCAGAAAAAAAAACTTTCTGCTGCCCAGTTCTGTATCTCGCCAGGTGGAGGAGAGGATGGTAATTAGCCAAGTAACTAATGAGGATAAGCAGGGTGAGTAGTGGCCCTCCATGGATTAGCAGTTAATTATGGAAACCTACCAGGTTATGGAAAACTACCAGGAACCTAACAGTCCTTAGTACACAGTGGCCAGTATGGAAAACGTTCTTACTCCAGTTCCTAATTTAGAGGTGTCCATGTCACAGCAGAGAAGCTACTGAGCAAAGGGGTAAGGAGACTGGAATACCCTTGCTCCTTCATCCAAGCTAGGAATGGGGCCTACTTTCAGGACAGCATGGAAACCTTGGACAGCTGTTCTTGCTTAGATGCTCAGTCTCCACGGCTGTCACATGGGCTCCCACCACGGTCACTTAACTTCATTTTCTTCTTCAAAGCAACCAAAAAAGGAAAATACAAGTGCTTATGACAAATAGAGCTCTTGATGTAAAAGGGCTCTAAAACGTACTGTAAACCTTTGGCTTTAAGTCTCGCATGGCTCAGTGCTAAACTTTACAGCCTCCAAAAAAGCAGTTGAAACCAGCAAAAATTAGCACCTCACTTTATTTTCTGGTACTTAATAGACGGGGCCTCTCTTAATAGATAATCCTCTCAAGTTGGACTTCCTTGTGCAAGGCTTTCCCATCTCCCATGAGAGATGGAGGTCAACCAGTAAAGTATCTTCTTCCTTCCCTACAGGGTTATAAACTGTGGGGTGAAAAAGCCAAGACCATGTGATCTGCGTGAGGTGGATATGAAGCAGATCATGAGGATGCAGGTAGACACACTTTGTCCCTGCTTTGTGCCTAGGGAGATGCTCAAAAGAAGATAATGCAGCCTAGGGCTCTGTTACCTTTTTCATGGGGACCTCCTAGCAGCTGCAGCTAGGGGCAGATTTCACTGCACGATATAACAAACTTGGCAAACCACTTTCCTGCCATCAGACTTTCTAAATGTTTCCATTTCCATTGTGTGTATGTCAGTGTACTGCTTAATAAAACAAATACTCTCCTGTATGGTCCCAGTTTAGTTATACAGTTTTTATTTGCTTGACATCCGGCCCATTTTCTGTATCTATACTATGTAAATAGTTTCTTAAAAGATTTTAAACACATCATCTATCCCATTAATTCCTCTTGTTGTGTCATATCTGTGATGCACTGGTTTATTCTCTTTCTGAACAGGGCAACATAAAAATATGTTTATTTTAATCTTTTGATGCCTAGGGACCATGCAACTGACTTATCTACACTTGAAAGTTATTTTGGAGAGAGGTAAGGTGTGAATTTGAAGCAGAACAACTATTCCTGAATACTACTAACAGAGAGCACTTCATGTGTTACTTCACTCTCTGTTAGCAATAGTTGCATGACATGTGAACCTTGCTAGCTACTTGTAGAAAAACCAGTACATAGTGAAATAGGTTGAAAGCATAATTTGGGAATGGGAAATGCAGTTGGTTAGTTGATGTATCCTGGTTAAAGAGTGTTTTATTGCTTTTTTGCCAGGAATTCTGAACATGTAAGTGAGGGGCTGCTGCTATAATTGACCCAGGGACAGGGCATGGGAGGGAAAATCTCCACATAACCTTCTGATCTGTATATTTATATGAGGGCCAAACATAAACCTGCCTCAGACTATTTAAGCATAAAAAGACATTATTGTACTCTGAGCAGAGAAAATTCAACAGTTTTTAAACAAACTCTTTAATTTACATTGTACCCTCTATTCCCCAACTGTATTAAACAGATATGCAAATTGTACACAGCAATTGTTGCATTCACCACTCAACGTTACCCAGCTCTGAAGTAAAAGAAAGCAGCTATTCTTACTATAATAAGTAACGAATAATGTAATTGTGCACTTGGCCTTTAACTTTACCATGTTACCATGAGGCCTTCATGACCTCATCTGGTGTGTAGCAGATACCTCTGCCTATGGCCAAATTCTGTCCTCCGATGTGTGCGCACAACTCCACTTCAGTCAACACATGTGCAAAGCAGAGAAAAGTTGCCCCCATGTTGGCAAAGTAATTTACAGTTTCCTCTGTAATTAGTATGCATTTATGGATGTCATTCTATTTATTATGTTAATGACTAGTTAGTCATACTACTTAGACAGATAAAACATAGCAGGATTTGTATCTGCTTTTTTGTTTGATGGCCGTGCAAAGTTTTTGTTCCAATAAACTGCCAGTGAAGCATCATTGCTGAAAAAATCCTTAACAACTGTTTGCAAAGATAAGAGGGAGGTTTGACCTTTTTTAAATTACAGAAGCAAGGAGCTGGTCCATCTATCTCCTATATAAATTGATCAACTTATGTTTATCAGTACTATTAGCTTGCTTTGATAAGACTTTCCCTGAGTATTCAAATCCCAAAAGCCAACAAATGACAAGAAGATTGCTAGAAAATAACAAAGCAAAGAAAGCCAGGAAACAAGAACAGTGGGCTGTTATTTGAGACTCCTTTCTTAGCCAGTTTCTAAACAGTCTGTCATCAGAGGTAAGAATGCCTTATTACTAATCAATGATTGTATCATGGCTAAAACAGTGAAGTAGGTGGTATGTCATGTGGCAAGTGTAGAAATAGTGTGAGGTAATGATCCAAAAGCCAAATCTCAGAATGGAAAAAGTGTGGTATGGGAAGAGATAAAGAAAGACTGCAAATAAATAATTTAATTATTTATCTAATTCATTATTAGATTTATATCCTGCTATATCCAAAAACTGCATGTACAGTGGAGGTATAGGTATCCCAACAAATAGTCCTGAAAAAAGGGTGGAAGGACTGGTGACTAGGAATGAACCCTCAGTGGTCCTCAGGGATGTCTTCATGAAGTGCATTGGAAACAACTCTGAAAATAACACTGGCTTTCAGGAAAATGAGTTAGCATTGATATGAAGGGCCAGCTGCCATCAAAATGGTACAGGTATGTGATATTTAATTAAAAGGTAAATAAATTATGAAAGAACAGAAGTGTCCTGGATTCAGGACTGGAACTGTTCATGAGCTAAGGCAGGCACAGGCTTTTGGTGGCAACAAAGTTATAAAAGTCTTACTTGCTACCCAGCCTATCACCTTGGTAATCTATGCAAATACTTGGTTATCTGGGCAGACAGTGAAAGAGACAGTTGATGTGGTGACTTAAAAGATTGAATTCAGAAAGGGTATTGCTAGACTGGGTATTGAATTCAGAAGGATTCAATTTGAATTCAGAAAGGGTGGGGTTGGAGGCTGGCTGGACATTTCATCAAAATAAATTTTAGGAATAGACTTCCCATAATCTACCAGATCAAGATCAAGCACCACAGGTGGTGCCCCGGAGACAACTGTATGGTATAAGCTGGAATGGGAAGTAGCATAGGCCTGATGGCGAAGGTGTCATGCTCAGAGTAGAACCTTGGAGAGCACCTGCTGTGGCTCCACGCCAGGCTCTTACCCTGTGCTACAGGCAGGCAATTGCCTGCTCTGTACTTTTAGCAGCAAGAGACAAGATATAGGACGGGGGTGGGGGGGACACTTCTTTGAAGCAAATATTCTGCTAAAGAAAGTAGGTGCCAATGAGAGAATTTATGGCTTATGTCAGTGGGCGCCAACCTTTTTTGGCAAATGTGCCACAAATTAGCCCTGCTACCTTCTGAGTGCCACTCACATCCCCTTCCTCCGATCTGCTGCCCTGCTTTCTGCTCCCTACTCTGTGGTCCCTGCCGGATCTTCTGCTTTGCCTTCTGTTTCCTGCCCTATCTGCTATTGTGCGCCTGACCCTTCTATGATCTACTATGTGCCACACACAGAGGCTGCCCATACCACTTGTGGCGCTCTTGATCACACGACTACAGGAATTTCTGCATACTCATAAGTAGAGAATTCTAGTCTTTCAAGCAGTCATGCCTGAATCTCCTATACATGCCATCTTTAAAACCACTAGAGCCATTTAATCCAGTTGTTTTTACGTATGACAATGGTTTTAAGATTTATTCTTGAATATGTAGATGCCAAAAGAGGGTTGACATGCCATGGCATTTGGAAGCCAAAAAAAAAATGTCAGAGTCATTAAGCAAGCCACCACAGTGTCAGATTGTCTTTGAATGGTAGAAAGTCCAAAGACAGATTGCTGTTAGGTTGTAGGTAAACTGTTCAGTTTATACAGACCACCAAACCTTTCAGAGGTTATTAACAAATGATAATCCAGCTAGACGCCTGTGGTGAAAGTTGAATAAACTATCAGAGCACAAATTCACAACCCATTATAAGACCGGAAAGAAAAATATAACAGCAGATGCATTGATTCTTACCAATGTTAAAATGATAGAAACTTGGCAATCTATTGTGGATAATAACTTTCTGGGATCAACTGCCTGTGAAGCTTCCTGTGCTAGCTAGGTAGCTAATTATTTCAAGGGCCAGTTACCACTGAACTCTATAACCAAACTCTTGGTTGGTACGTGATGTAAGCAACCAATTTCAAGCTGACTGCAGTTCCCCCGAGTGATAATACAGCACTCTCATGAGCCTCGCATGACACATCCCATTGGAACTGAAACCAATTATCACATTGAATTTGGTGCAGGCATGGGTGAGTGGGCTGATTGTTGGGAATTTTTCTATTTCAGCTGTCAGGATTGCAAATAACTACACTAAACACTGAAATCCCAAGGATGGTGAGAATAAAAACTACAACCAAAGCAGTCTGTCCAAATTAAACTTGGGCTCCTCACCACAACTGCCAGTGAAGAATTAATACCCCTCTGTGAAAAATTACTACTTTTCTAAATATTTTGTTGTGCCAGTCACCAAACAAGGAATGGAAACCCTAACTAAATCAGGCTATATTAAAAATTTTGGGGGAAGATAGGACTGGAAAGATCTGCACTAATTGTGACAGGGTGTAGGTGCATTTACATGAGACAATTTACTGCAAAGTAGTTTACTGCACAGTAAAACTCACTAATTATGAGTAAATTTGCTACCTGCAAATGCAAGTAGCAAATTTACTTGCAATTTACTAACTGCAGTAGCACTCCTATAAACGCCTAACCAGGAGCAAATCTATTCCCAGTCAGCTGGCCTCCAGGGAGTGGGAGATTGTTCCCTGCCCCTAGGAGCTGCCTGGTGCCAGGACAGGCTCTGCCACCAGAGCCCAAGTGGAGATTATGTCCACCTGCCCTGGCAGCAGGGAGCTCCAGGCTCCCCCCTCCCCACTCTGAGATTGTGATCGGGGAGTGGGGGCTGAGAGATCCTTATCCTCCAGCCCCTGCTTTGCCCTTGTGATCGGGGTGGGGAGGGGCTGAGAGATCCTTATCTCCTAGCTCCAGCTCCACAACAGCAGGGCCATTGCTGGGAGATTCTCGCCCAGCCACGGGCTCACTGCTAGCTGCCCCACCAACAGATAGTCCCAGCCCCTTGCCCCTATCTGGCAGCACAGTCAATTAGTCTCTGCACCATAATTGTTGCACACGTGTAGACGGTGATACTTTATTGTACTATAACTGTGACCCATTCCTTGTGTCACATGTCAAATATTAAGGGTTAGGTTTGTTCCATTCAAGCACATGTTGGCATATGAAAAGAAATCAAGCTTCCTTATTCCAATGGCCTCCAGAGCCAAAATGCCTCCCAGAACCCTAAACATAATCCTAAATCCTATCCTCCACATTCCTTTTGCAAGCCCCTCAGTCTCCTCCTTTCCCCAGTCCCCATATTAACCTGCTTACCACAATATTATCCCTGTCCTTATCCCCTCTGAGTTATACTCACCAGGTCCTTGCAGCTTCCCTAGTTTCTCTTACAGAGGCATTAAAAAGATTGTGGAGGTTCTTATGAGGCCCTATACTTTTAGGCTTGATTTTGTATTTCTTATTGGCTTCAGTACGTATACTAAGTACAACAGGAATGTAGAATTAGGGATGCTACTTTGTAGGCTTATTCAGAAATCACATCAAATATTGACCTTCTTTATGTTCAGTGGCATAACTAGGGTAGGGCAACCAAGTGCCCACTCAGCGGGGTGGGAACAGAAAAAAAAACAGCTGCCACCTCACCTACACAATCATGCCAGCAGCACAGTGACAGCTCGCCCTTTGCGTTACACCTGCCCTGAGTACCCATCTGTCTTGTTACACCATGTTACTAATGAGTGCATAAAAGCTAAGCAGAGAAGAAACTGCTCATTTGCTGCTATGAATTCTCATATAACTTTTCTATTTTAGCATGAAAGCCCTTTCTATGCTCCCATGAAGTCAATGATAAAGCTCCCACTGGTTTCCATGGGAGCAGGATCTGTACCTAATTTATATTTTGACAACTCTGAATGTACTTTAGGAAAGAAGAGGCAGATTCAAACACTTCTTGTACCATTCAGGTCTTGGATCTAACTTATTTCCTCATTATTATTGACTTTTCTATGGGTAGCCTACAGCCCAAAATGTACAATATATTATAAAATTCCTAAATTTACATAGATAAACTCAGTCATATATTTGGTCTTCTCACTGCTCACTGTAAGTCCTACTCTTGGCTGTACATTACAAGTGTGGTGCACACACGGCATTCACCATGAATCAGCCATGTGGTGAGAGTGGAAGAATCCAGAAACTTCAACTTTTTCTATAATCATCAACTGACAGGATAACGTCCTTGAGGTAGGCCTTGCCAACGGCTGATGGACAACATAAGAAGAAACCTGAAGGTACTTAATGTAGAACAGGATTGGGAGAAGATAGTTTATGATGGAGGAGAACGGAGGCGCATCATTAAGGAGGCCAAAGAGCTACAAGTGTTGATTAGCCACCAGAAGTAAACATGGTCATAAAAGAACCCAAATGAACTTCTTAAGGTTGAATACTTGGAACACAGTGCATAGAAGCTGCTTTGAAAAGAACCTCACTATATGAGATTTGTATAATTCATGTGTAATATTACTTAAATGGTTAATTAAAAATGCAGAAATTAGTTTACTTTAGGGCTATATTCTCAGCACAGTATTAAATGTGTCATGCTGCTGTTTCGCTGAACAAAAATCTCTTTTGAGTAGGTTACACAATGGGGGTTCATAGGTTTTACAGAGAGAAAAAGAAGCAGATTCTATGACCTTGTCTATACTAGGAAGGGGTCTCTTGGACCACTGAGTCCAGTCCTCTGCATGCAAAGGCAACCATATACCCAAGGAATCCTCCAAATTGTAACTTCACGACCTTAC
Source organism: Alligator sinensis (assembly GCF_000455745.1). Lineage (NCBI taxonomy): Eukaryota > Metazoa > Chordata > Crocodylia > Alligatoridae > Alligator > Alligator sinensis. The sequence goes on from NW_005842428.1 coordinate 984,511, forward strand.
ATACAAGACAACACCAGAAACACCAATAACACCCTGTAATATGCAAAGGAGATAAAGGTACTGCTAATACCTTATTCATAGATTCATAGATGTTAGGGTCGGAAGGGACCTCAATAGATCATCGAGTCCGACCCCCTGCATAGGCAGGAA
>NW_005842428.1:985341-992110 GCF_000455745.1 Alligator sinensis
AGAGTACACTTCACTCCCTCGTCCAAGTCGCTGATGAAGACATTAAAGAGTATCGGTCCAAGGACCGAGCCCTGCGGGACCCCACTGCCCACACCCTTCCAGGTCGACACCAACCCATCCACCACGACTCTCTGGGTGCGACCCTCCAGCCAATTCGCCACCCACCGGACTGTGTAGTCATCCACGTCACAGCCTCTTAACTTGTTCACCAGTATGGGGTGGGATACCGTATCGAAGGCCTTCCTGAAGTCTAAGTATACGACATCCACCCCTCCTCCTGTGTCCAGGCGTTTCGTAACCTGGTCATAAAAAGAGACTAGATTAGTCAGGCACAATCTGCCTGCTACGAACCCATGCTGGTTTCCCCTCAGCATAATTTGTCCTGCCAGGCTTTCACAAATGTGAGCCTTGATAATTTTTTCAAAGATTTTGCCAAGGATGGAGGTGAGACTGACAGGATGGAGGTGAGACTGACTTGGTGAGATGAGGATGGAGGTGAGACCTTGTCCTTCAGAGTAGTAGTTGGTTAGTCTATACTCAGAAAATCCTAGGAAAAAGACCATACCCCACACTGCAGAGGAAAGCAAACTATTCCTCTTCCCCCCCCCCCCCCCCCAATGTCTGTGACTATCTGATTTAGGGAAAAAATTCCTTACTAACACCAAATCAGGGAACTTGAGCAGATGAGCAAGACCCTCTAGCCAGGAAGCCGAGTTTTTGATTTAGCTATACTGGTACAGCAAAAGCACAAACCCGCCTAATGGAGACATTAAAAGCAAAGCAAAGCAAAGCAAAGCAGCTCAGGCCAGGAATGCTTATATCAATTCTCTGAAATAAATAAATGGCATTTTTGCATAGCTATGTCATTTAGAGGTGGGAATTTTTTCACAAACTCAACAAACAGCTATGCTGACACAAACCAGGCCTGAGACAAGAGATAAGATGAACTGCCTAGAAACAGAAAAACTGTCTCATGCCCAAAAATATCTGGCTTGGCTATATGGCAAAGCTAGGGCTCACTTAAAGAGCCACAATTTATACATAGCTTCTACTGAAGTCAGAGCACAGTCTAGAATCAGGCTGTGACTCATTATTAGAGTAACACAACTAACTACCTCTCAAAAAAAAAACCAAAAAAAAAAGAGCTGGATTTCTTCTACTTCAGAAATTAAGATACAGCTCCCTCTAGTGGGCCTTCTTATCATTACAGAAAACACACGCATAGGGACGAACAGTTTTTAGCAAGCATCAGGTGAAAGAATAATAGAAACTTGAGAAGCCTAGGAAAACTGTTGTACAAGCCTATTGTGAAAGGCAATAACCCACATCTCAGATATGGGGAAAACTGAAGGGCTAAGGCACCATAAGTTTCAGCTCACTGTTCCTTCTAGTCTTTCCATCTGAGTGAGCAGGCAGCAGATGAAACTCCAAAACTGCAAATGTCCTGACATCCATAAGCAAACTCATCAGCTACCAAAACATCCATGGAGAGCTGGATTATTTGCTTGGATGATCAGTGCCTTCATATTACAACCAAGGATTCTTACATGGTGCCTGCTGACATCTGTTTCTTCCGAGTATATGTTTGGGGCAAGAGCAGAGGGAATTCCACTCTGCAGGGGGGAGAAATGTGTTGCAGAATGCTTGTTTGTTGAGGAAGTAAAAATGTTTATAGATACAGGCCTGTGATGGAGAAAATTAAATTTGTGGAGCAAAGTGTTGTGAACATACAGACAAGTAGTCTTAAACTGTTTTGAACCATTTTTTACTATAAATATAAAATCTAGATGTGTATACAATCATCTTTAAGGTATATCCTCGACAAAGGCTATAAATGACTCTTATTGACAAAGTAACTTGAGTAAGAGAAAATGTACTAGAGATGTTTGGATATAAATGGAATCAGTAAAATGAAGCCAATGGCAGAATTCCCACTATGTTACAAGTGTGTCTGCCTTGATCCCACTAACTGGGATGCACACCTTAAGGATCTGGAGCAGGGATTCCTCGAGTTACAATACAATCCTAATACTGCAGCCACTCAGATCAACAGAGCCAGATTCAGACCCTGCTCTGACCTGCTAGAATACTAACCCCAAGACAAGGACAACAGAATTCCTTTGGTTTGGTTGTCACCTAAAACCCCTAACTTGAACAGCTCAAGCTGTTGACTTCCAAAATCTCCTGGAAACTGATGACTATCTCAGGATAGCTATAGGGGACAAACTTGTCTTGGTTTACATGCAGTCCCCCAACTTCAAACAACACCTCTCCAGCAGCAGACTACCTACCTCCTATTCTCACCAATGTGCCAGACCTTGTCCCAGACCCAGGTGCTAGCCATGCCCCTCATCAACATAGACCACATTATCACTGGATGAAATAATATGGATGATAACATACAAGGTTCATTTATCTGCACCCCTGCCAATATCATATATGCTATCATCTGCCTACAGTGCCCCTGTGCTGCCTACACTGGACAGACAGATCCCTACATGTAAGAATGGATGAACACCAGCTGGACATCAATTCCAGACAGATACACCTGTGGCAGAACACTTTGACCTCCCTGGACATTCCATCGCTGACCTCACAATGGCTGGTTTTAGACAACAAAACTAAAAAAATGAACTTGAAAGGGAAATTGAGGAACCAGAAATCATCCGACTGGATTGTATTAAGTATGGTCAAAATTGAGACTACAGATTCTTATCTCATTACCTGGATTAGCTTTTATAAATCCTACATCCCTCAATGGGTAAACTGCTTGGTTTTTTTTCCCTCTCCCACCCACCTTGCCTCTCCAAGCAATGCCCTCTCTTTTTTCCTCCACCTTCCCAACGCCTTGTATTCTAATCATTGCTTTCTACTTAGCATCTCTGCTTCCTAAAGTCCCTTCACAGCATCTGATGAAGTAAGCCCTCTGTTTAAGAAAGCTTATGGTATACATCTCTGATTTAGTTAGTCTATAGAGGTGCAAATCTACCCTGCCTTTAGCCAGTATTCCCATTGACACCAGTGGGGCCAGGATTGCACCAGAGCAGTCCATAGTTTTGTATCCTGACGTTGGAAATTGGTAGCATGCTGGGATGGGCATTTAAAGTCATCTGTGATTATTTCTGACTGGTATATGCTGTGATGTTTGCTGTAGATGTATAGTTGAGCTAATCCAATAGCAGGAATATCAGGCGGGAGAAGGCAAATCCTATCTGCCCTACTTAAAGAGATTGCAAGAACCATTAATTTGGATGCAGAGGCTCAATGCTTGCTTTTTGGGTCTTGCCAAATAGGTCTTGAGGACTGGCTCAATTTCTGTGGAAAAAGTTTAAACAGACAATGGCTTTTTGGGCCTCAGAGCCCACTGAGCTGAGATTTAGCTAAGATAAGTCTAAGTCTAAGACTCTAGGTAAGACAGACACACCTACAGACTGTTTGTTGTTTAAAATCCTCTCTCCTCCTGTTGTTATTGACAAACAATAGTTTGAGTCCAGGTGACTGACTGGTTCCAGTATTCACTACAGACTGCAGACTCCCAGCTGGAAGAACTGCAGAATAGCAAATCCAGTAAGTCTTGTCTGGACAAACACAGTTGATGGACTGGGTACCAGAGCCCAGATCCACTTAATTAGAGAAGACCATCAGGGTTCAATCTTATACATGGTGGAGGCTCTAGGTCTGATATTTGTGTGGGTGTACTCAGGGATAGGAAAGGAGAGAGATGTGCACCTAGCCTGCAGCCATGACGCATGTTGTTAGAAAAAAATTCCAAGTGGTTTGCTTTCGTTTTGACAAAATTGCGGAGCAGATTGAACTAACCTTGCCCAGTGCTTGCTACAGCATACAGAGCAAAAGCACCACAATAATGTAACCTTTTGCCAGGCACTTGACAGAAGAAATAAGGGACCAGTTCAAATTTAGGGGGTTAATACACATTTTCTAAATCTGGCTTGATCCCCCACCCAGGGACCTGGAAAAATACATTTTAAATGGGTATTCCAGAAAGTGAACAGATTTCCCCACCTGCAAGCAAAATTAAATAAAAAGCATGTTTTATTACAGGGGAAAAGGGAACAAACAGACAACTTTAAAGAAAACCTTAACTTTAAACATTACCTGAAACACTTAGCAGTCTCAGTCACTGGCAAACCAACCCAGGCTATCAGCTAGCTTAGTCCATTGAGAAAGAAGGCCTGAGGCTTTACTATCTGCATCAGCTAGCAGTTGCAGATACAAGGTAGGAAAGCCCTCCTCCAGATGCCTCTGTCACTAGTCTGGTCCAGAGGCTGTACCACCTACACTAGCCTAAAGTAACAAGTGCTGAATAGGGGGCCTACTTTAGAGTTGCCCACAATCCACTGCAGGGGAATGGCTGCTGCACTGGTGCAGCACTGATTGCCACTGTTCATCCTTTTGCAACCTCAACTCTCTTAGATCCTGATCAACTTCAAAAGCAGAATCAGAGAGCTCAGCTTTTTTAGCTGTAGTGAGTACATATCAGGCTTCTCGCTGAGCCCACTTTAGAGATTTAAACTCGCAAGCGGAGTTTGTGAAACGGATTTATTCCTGTCTCAGTCCAAATCCAAAAGCCAATTAAATTCCAAATCCAAATGAGCAAAGCTCAGTAATTCTTTCTGTAAGCATCCATGGGTCATACATCTTCAACTGGGCCAGCATCCTATGTGCAAGACCCAGACTAACAGGTCTGGGAGTTCAGGTGCTCTGCATATTCATGCTGGCATCCTATGTACAAGTCCCAAACCTTCAGGCCTGGGAATTCAGATGCCTTCTTGACCTTACAATTGACCTGGGCCAAAAAACCAAGCTGTAAAGCCATCCAAAAAATTATTATAGACTCAACCATCCAGTCTTTCCTGTTTTTCCACACATAGTCTCTTTGTGCCAAAACTGAGGTCCAGCCCGCTGCAGGTCTGCGTAGACCTTATGGGCTAGGGACAGATATTACACATAAACTGGTTTAAATGATCAGAAACGGGTTTAAACCTGTAACAGAACAGACATTCAGTGCACATAAACCAGTTTGAAAACGGCTGAAATCAGTTTGAGATAAACCTGGTTGCCTGTAGTATCAGACTTAACTGATTTGGGTCAAATTGGTTTATGCAATGTCTATCCCAGACCCCTTGCTGGTTTAAATTAAATCGGACTCCCCCAGCATCCCGTCATGCTCTCTGGGCTGGGCCAAGTGCATCCAAAACTCAATGCAGACATCCCATCTACAAGGGAGATCCCAGATACAAGGGAGATCACCTCTGCTCCCTGGCTGTGGCTCAGGTAGAAACTTGCAGGCACAGCAGGGTCTGCTGGCTTTCCCGTGCCCCTACACCCTCCCTCCTACCACTCGCTGCTTAAGCGGAGATCCCTTCCTCCTCTCTCCCACAGCACAGACCGTAGCCAGCATGTGGTGTACTAGCTAATGCTGTGTAAAGCAGATAGGACAGTGTCTGCTTAGAGCTTTTCAGAGCTAATCTACAATTGAGCTGGTAATGTCCTTGCATTCCTTCCTGTGGAAAAAGCTGTTTAAGAAGAGCTTGAACTAATGAGCAAGGCTTTGTTTTCTGATGGGGCACTAAATGCTGGTAACAGAGCTGATAACTACAGAAGGGAGGGCTGCTCTAGCGCCCCCTGGCTGCTTGCCTGAGCCACTGCAGGCATATGCCAGCATTTTTTCAGTCCAGAGGGGATGTCTGTACACTTACAAAGTGACTTAGCCTAGCCGGGTTACACTAACCTGCAAAGATCGAATCAATTCAGGCTCAGGCTTTTTGAATGTCTCTCCCTAGCCATGGTGAGTGCTGACCCCTCAGTGGCCTTTGTGTAGCTGTCAGTGCCTAACATTTACATGCCTACAGATGACATGGTTTTGGGCAGGTAGCTTGTGGGCATAAAGGCCTGCTACCCCTGCCCTTCATAACTGTACACTTCACTTGTGAACAGTAAAGCAGTTCTACAAGCAGTGAAGACAGGAGTGAGAACCCCTAAGCCTCTGAACACACACTCACACAGGTGAGCAGAGAAAGGCTACACCAGAGGCACCTGCCACACCAGATATGTATTATGCAATTAACTGGTGCAATAAATTTAGACTGGTGCCAAGTAATTAAGTATCACACCCCAAAAATGCCCTTATCCGGCGATAAAAAGAGACAACCAGCTATGAACCTAGTCCTTGAATCAACTCTACAGCTGGTTTCTATCCAGCTTAAATCTGAAGATGCGGCAGGGCCTGCAGTGAGGGTCAGAGGCCGGCGGGGACCAGAGCACAAGCACCAGGGGCAGGGCTACAGTAACTAGGCTGTAAACGGCCGCCACGTGCACAGTCCTCCACTGCCTGGAGAGAGTAAAGGCCGGGAGTCACGTTATAGTTTTTCCCCCCCGTCAAGCCAGCCTTCAGCAGCACTGCCCGGGGCCGGGGCCAGGCCCAGCACCCGGGAGCTCCGCAGCCTGACGGCCCCTTTCCCAGCTGCAGTCATCAAGGTTTATGTAGCCTAACTCGCTGCGCGCTCCCGGCTTCTGCTCCTAAGACTTGTAATGGCCGGGGCGGGCCATGCCGCCTGCACAGGTCAGAGCCGCTGGGGGCGGGAACAAGAGCAGAAACGCACATGAACAGCCGCTAGCGCGGCGCGTTTGCCAACCCGAGGCAGGGGCAGGGGCAGGGAAAGGGCGCGCACGCTGGCTCAGCAGACCCCACCCCTTCGCGCCGCGCCGCGCCCCGTCCCGCCCCGCCCACTCCCCTGAAGTTCAGGCT
>NW_005842428.1:992312-996410 GCF_000455745.1 Alligator sinensis
GCGCGGCTGGCTCCGCCTCCATCGGCCTGCGCGTGGGTGGGCGGCAGAGTCGAGGTGGGGGTGCCTGAGGGCAGCATCCCACGGTCGCCCACTGCCCAGGCCCCAAGCCCCCGGTCCCACCGGACCGTCCACGCCGCCGCCCCGTACTCCTGGATCCCGGCCGGGCCACGCTCCCACCCCCACAGGGCAGGGCACACTCCTTTCCCCTGTGGCCCTGCCCCCCGCACCTTTCCACACAGCTGGATGGTGCCCACCCCACCCGTAATCAGGACCAGCGCCCAGTCCAGCCCACAGATGGGCTGAGCACTGCCTAGCCGGTGCCCCAGGCAACAAAGGTTGGGCGCTGCTGGTTTAGGTTCCAGATTGTATCAGCAGCAGCGGCAGTCTCTGGATTCGAGTACGGTCTCTGCCATGGCTCGTTGATGGGTCTTGAGGTGATTGAAGGAACCAATCTTTGAGCCACAATCTGTTGCAGCTGTTTCCACAGGGAGAGCAGGCTGCAGGCCTCCCCCTTTCCTTCTTCCGCTCTCTCGTCTCTGCTTCGAGGGCCAGGCACTTTTCCTGGAAACAGGCTGCTGAGTGGTTGAGGGTGCGGTGCCACCGGAGTCGGTCAGCAGCCACCTCCTCCTGGCTCTTAATGTTAGCATCCGTTTTCCTGAGGTCTTCCTTCAGTGCGTCCTTGTAGCATTTCCTTTGACCACTGCGAGATCTCTCAGGCCATTACTAAGCTAGGAGCAGAGCACTTGTTTGCAGAGTCGAGAGCTGGGTGTCCACACATGATGTCTGGTTCAGTGAAGCTGGTGCTTGAGTGTCACAGACTCGGAGCCAGTGACATTGGCTTCATCGAGGACCCTGGTGTTTGTGTGGTGATTTTCCCATTTGATGTGGAGGATTTTCCAGAGGCATTGTTGGTAATACCTCTCCAGGTTCTTGAGACCCTTGAGATTGTATGTATAGGCTGGGTTAGATAGGGATAATCCTGCCTCTAGCAGGGGGTTGGACTAGGTGACCTCTGGAAGTCCCTTCCTGCCCTGCTTCTCTCAGATTCGGTGGTTTTATGTTGATTGCAAGACAACATCAACTCCTCCAAGCTTGATCCCTATCCACTCCCCAGAGCACTAACATAGCTCAGAGGTCCAGGAGCTGTCCCATGAGACTGCTCTTGCTGAGTTTTGGAAACTTTCTATGTGAATATAAGGCTGCTTTTGCTAGAATTGTGGAGTTAAGATGATCTCTCAGGGGAATATATCAGGATGTACCTGAAAGGTGTTTCTAGTGGGTTATGGAATAGAGAAGATCCCACACAACTTACTGATTTGTTTGATGCACTGGCTGGGGAAATTTTCAGCTAATTGCATGATTTCACAATGATGTCACACTTAATTTATACAACACAATTTTATTTTAAGAAATACCATAAACATCAAAAACACAATAACTATATATATATATATATATATATATATAAGGAACAATACTGTAAATGCACTTCTTTGAAACAATTACAACTAACTATATAATTTGAACCAGAAAAGTTATTACTGTATTATACTTACAATCCTAGGATTCCGAGAAGCCAAACACCTAAATATGGTTTCATTCCTCAGTAGTACAATTTAATGGGCTGGCCTCAGTAGTACGGTTCAGTGGGCTGGCCTCAATACTGATAGGACTAAGTCCCCTTCCTTCGGTCCCACTCGGGCACTCCGCGGCTTCAGCGTGAACGGGAGTTCTTGTTCACGGAGAGGGTGGTTCAGGTGATCAGTCTGATCTGGCCTACACTTGCAATTTTTCCTTCGGTGTTCTGCAAGTGAGGTTACCTCCAAACTGGGACTGTAGGTTACAGTTTTTATTGGGTGAGTTGCTGTCTTGGGCCCCTCCTACCCAAACCTGTCACTACTCCCAAATTTGGGCTCAGATCTTACTCAACAGGTTTTTTGCTAGGTGGTCAGTTTGTCTTAAGTTTTGCTTTGGAAGATTTTCCATACCAGTGCGGTTACCTTTCCTTTACCAACCCCCTTTCAAAAGGCATAGGGTTTTGATCTCTTGGAATGTTTGCTTAAGGGTCGTTTTTCTGGTCCTTGGGATAACTTGTTAAAGGCCTCTAGAGAGAAAATCGAGGAGCCAAGACTTTAAGCACGTTTGTTGTAAGGCCAGGCAAAACGAGCAACGAACCTAGATAAGAAGATGAACCTCGCCCTTTTGTTTAAACTGGCTAATGGGTAGCTGTTACAAGCATTCAAACTATTACATTCAATATGACAAAACGTACCCCTTTATTTTACGGTTGTCAACAGACCTATTAAAGTAATCTCAAGCTCTGCAGCTGCTCTGATGGTCAGTCAAGAGTTGCACATATCCAGCACCTCTTGCTTTTCCCTCCCTCCACCCCCACCAAAAAAAAAAAGAAAACACTGTCTTCGTGCCCTCATTGCTTTCCTCCTTTAAGTAGGTTTTCAAAAGGATTGTCATGTAGGACTTGACAGATTGGACTTGGGACACCCTGCCATAACTTGTGAATTGCACAGCATCCCATTTCAGAAACTAATTTATTTATTACCATTCTTGCTTCCAGGCAGAAAGGCTGGGCAGTGGGGGCAGGGCGGCAGGCAGGCAGGAACAAACCTGCATTTATTTACTTTTACCTGCTTATCTCCTTTCACGTTGCAGCACCCTTCAAAAGATTTCGTGCTACTCCAAGGTGTAACGCACTGGTGCTCAGCTTATCTGCCTGGATGAGTGGTGTGGAGGTGGTCCAAAATGGGGTCAACACATAGGGTTAGTCCACAGGTGTAATCGGGCATGCTAGGACTATCCCTGCATGCTGGACCAAGTCCTCTGGCCTGTGGGGGCTCCCTGCGGGTCCAGAAATTTGGTGGCAGGGGAATGGTGGCAGCATTAATTTTACTGCAGCTCTGGAGTTGGCCTGTGAGCAATAGATTAAGCACCCCTGCTTTAGAGGTAAAGTGGTAATTATCTATCACAGCTCTGTTAATGCTCCTAAAAAAGGAAAACGGAGCCATTTTGGAGGTTTTCCATTAGACCATTTCTGTGTCTGAGACAAAACAGTAGTATGCCTTGACCTGCCTGTAATGTTGCGAGTCAAAGATTCCTCGATACTAAGGCGCAGAAGGTCCTCCACCAGCTTTACCTGTGCTGTGTCGTCCCAGACCAGCTTTTCACTTTGAACAGAAAAGGTCCAAGGTATTGGAGTTGAGTAGAGGTAGGTCTTTTGTTGTTGTTGTTATCTTAATCAGAAATATGATATTTAAACGAAAGAATGATTAGTAAGATTTGCTGGGTCTGGAAATGTTGTTTTGAGAAGTGACCACTCAGTACGCTTTACAGTGATTATTCAACTTTTTTCAGGCAGTCCTAGATACTTTTCACTATTCATAAGAGCATGGGCCTGAGTGACAGGGGAGGAGTTGTATTATTTCACCCTTCCTAATGTGTTGATGCACATTGTTTAAGTACAGCTCAGTGCACCTTTGATGCTTCTTGTCTGCAGGTGAGAGAACCTCTGTGAACTACAGTGCAAAGTGTTGCCCATTCATATTGTATGGAACTGGCTTTCTGCATTGGCATGCAAGCAGTTTGGATCAATAGATAAAACCAGGATCCAAAAAGTTCTGAGTAGTATGAGTTAGCTGGTAAAATACCATAATAGCAGGGAAAGATCTGCTAGTTAGGGCTATGTGAAACGGCACCGTTCTGTTTCAACTTGCATTTCAATGTTTCGACGGAACAGCGTTTCATTTTGAATTTCGTTTCAATTGGAAACTGCTGTTCCGTTTCATTTCGTTGAAACAGTGTTGCTGTTTTGACTCTATTTCAACGTTTCGCCCATAGGCTATAATGGGGAAGCTCGAAACAGCCTATAAGTTTGTCATTTCTGGCTTGATTTGGATGAAACTTTCAGGAACGGTAGCCCCTTCTGAGGGCATGAAGCCTGCCTAGTTGCAAGGAGGTAGGTGCAGGGGTTTCAGGGAAACTGTACTTCAAAGTCTTGAAAGCAAAACACTCATGTCACATGTATGTGTTAAGCCACAGTGGGGTCAAAACTGCAGGCATGCTAGCCCCTGCTGAGGCAGCGAA
>NW_005842428.1:997101-1032090 GCF_000455745.1 Alligator sinensis
ATACAACACAATTTTATTTTAAAATTCTTTGCTACGTATATAACACTGCTTAGCTTTAAGAAACACCACAAACATTAAAAACACAATAATTACATATCTCAGAAACAATGCTCCGAATGCACTTCCTTTCCAAACAATGCTATAAGAATTAGTGTTACAAAAACAACTACAATTACAACTAAAAGTTAAATTTGAATCAATACTGTTATTTTTCATAATATACTTACAATCCTAGAATTCCGAGAAGCCAAATACCAAAATATGGTTTCATTCCTCAGTAGTACGATTTAATGGGTTGGCCTCAGTAGTACGGTTCAATGGGCTCGCCTCAGTAGTACGGTTCAATAGGCTGGCCTCAGCAATACGATTCAATGAGCTGGGCTCAGCAGTGATAGGACTAAGTCCCCTTCCTTCAGTCCCTTTCGGGCGCTCCGCGGCTTCAGCGTGAACTAAGAGATTCATGTTCACGGAGAGGTTGGGTCAGGTGATCAATCTGGTCTGGGCCACACTTGCGATTCTTCCTTCGTTGTTCTGCAAGTGAAGTCACCTCCAAATTGGGACAGTAAGTTATAGGTTTTTATTGAGTGAGCTGCCATCAGTGGGCTCCTCCTACTCAATTTGTCACTACTCCCAAATTTGGGCTCGGATCTTACTCAACAGATTCTTTTGAAATTACCTTTGTTGAGCATTTTAAATTACTCTTGGGGAGACTTCTTCCATATCGCTGTAAATACCTTTTTTTTACCAGTCTGGTTAAAAGGCCCTAGGCTTTGATGTCTCGGAACTCAGGATATTTGCTTTCTTTGTAAAAGACTTCTAAAGATACAGTTTAAATTAAGGCTTTAAGTGAAGTCAGGACATTTTTCACGTAGCCCCAAAACAATGAGCTAGATAAGGAGATAAATCCTATCTTCTTCCTGAAACTGGCTAATGGGCAACCTTTACAAACATTCAAACTATTTCATTCAATATGACAAGGCTGTTTCAAAGCTCTCTGTATCATTTCAATTTTGCTGTTTCAAGCTTGAAACAAGTTGAAACAGTCTCAAAACGAAACTGCCAGCGAAATTTTGCACAGCCCTACTGCTAGTCTCTATCTTGGCTGTGGTGTAGATTGGAATATCTTTTTATCTTGTAACTTATTTGCTAGCTATCATATTTTCTGTCAAAGCTCCACTTTCTTTCCTTTTAATAGCAGTATTAGGAAACCATGGCGATCTGTGTGTTTGCTGTTAGTGGAGGGGTGTGTTTAGACATTAGTGCTGAAGGTAGCCACTATGAAATTAAGTTCTGATTTGTCACCCACTCCCACCCACCTTGTGTGATCTATACCCCATGTAAAGATTTCATGGAAGTTGCTTTCTGTGAATCTCAGGATATTAAAAGAGGGGAATTATTAAAAATGGATTCCTCACCATTTAAGCTTTATTGCCTAATTAGTTGAAATGGCTCACTTTTGGGTTGTAATTGTATTCACTTTCAAAATCTTACTATTGCAATTTTTCGTCCAACTCTGAGGGTGACTATGTAGAACTGTTTGTTTTGTTTTTTACTTGACCCTGTTCTTAACCACTTCTTATTACTCCTAGAAATAAGCATTTTGATTTGCACATGCATACATTTGGAAACATTATACAATACTAAGTATGTACTATTGCAACACAATTTAAATTTTCTATAGAGTAATTCACAGTAACATTTTAATATTAGTCTTTGGTTTATAAAAGCTTAGTCTGTGACTTAAGCAAATAATTTAAGCTGAATAGGTTGCTTTAGCAACTCTCTCTTCTAATGTATACTAAACAATGAATTCCAACTCCTATATCTACATTACAGAACACTAAATAAGTGTCTTGAAACTAAGTTTATCAGTAAATGACTTTTTTGATTGCAGGTCAAACACCAAGGCTTTCTAAAGTTAACCTTTTCACTTTATTCAGTCTCTGGATGGAACTCTTTCCTTCAGTTGAACATCTAAAGAAATCACAGGTAAAATATGTATTGTTTGTAGTTCAGTCAGCCTTTCTGAATAGATGCTACTTACTAGTTTATGCTGTAAATTTAGCTAGATGAGTGTGAGATCATTTCACACACATGGCAAGCATTTTCTCAGGCTGATAAGTTATAGCCAACAAACTTTTTCCAGTTACTTTTTAAAAACTATGAAAATTCCACTCGCATATCTCGCTCTACTATACGAGTAGAACTTGGAGAGGAACAGATTAAGAATGCTGCCTATTCATCACCTGAATTTAAGTGCAGTAACAGATTAGTGTTCTATTTATATCAGAGCATTGTTAAAGTTGAAGCATTATTGTGTGTGCTGTTCTGCTTGAAATACTAAGGAGCATATTAGAACAGAAAAGAACTGAAATGCCAGATGGACTGGAGTTGATAAACAGGTCAGAGGAGTAACAGAGAATTCTGAATACACAGCAGACTGGGTTTGCACTTTTCTTGATACACATCTTGGTATTTGCTGGTTGTCTTTTAACAAATAAGAAAGAAATAAGACAAACCACTGTTCAGAAAAAAATGGAGCTGAAACTCTAAGAGTTCTGTGGGACTACAGATATAGCACATATCTTTTTCAGCAAATAGGATGCTAGGGTTACCATGTGATAGTTTTTTGAGAATTACATATACTTTAATCCAAGTGCTTAACTTATATTAGGAGGTCATTCTCGGACCTATGAGGTAAGATAATCATAGAAAAGTAGAGTTGGAGGGGACCTCCATAGGTCATCTAGTCCAGCCCCCTGCCAGAGGCAGGACCATCCCTTTCCAAAACATCCTGCACAAATGGATTGTCTACCCTCTTAACAAAACTACAGAGTCAACCCTGACACAACACAAGACATAACATGCAAACATGCCACAGGGAAAATGTGTAGGGGGAAACCATGGTGGTCAATGTCCTGCTTCTGTAAAAGGTTGTTAGTATACACTCAAAAGAGATTTCCAGGAAGAAGTCCATGCCCCTCTCTACAGAGGAAGGCAAAGACCACCACAATCCATATCAGTTTGACCATGGGATAAAAATTCCTTTCTGACCCTAAATGGAGAGGCAAGACCCCCTAGCCAGGAACTTCAGCTTTAAGTCCCACCTGAAGCATTGGCAACACCCCAGTCAAAATCCCCAGCCTTGGTTGCATCCAACATGCAATGTCTCTGAAGAAAAGTCATTTTTAATGCCTCATTAAAAAACTAGGAGACTGTGGTGTCGATGCCTACACAGATGGGTCACTAACTGGCTGGAGGGCTGCACCCAGAGAGTGGTGGTGGACAGGTCTTATTCGACCTAGAGGGATGTGGGCAGTGGGGTTCCTCAGGCCCGCACTGTTCAACATCTTCATCAGCGACTTGTACAAAGGGGTAAAATGCACCCTGTTCAAATTTGCAGATGACACTAAGATGTGGGGAGAAGTGGGCACGCTAGAAGGAAGAAATAGGCTGCAATCGGATCTGGACAGGCTACCGGGTGGGCAGATGAGAACAGGGTGGGTTTCAACACTGACAAGTACTGCACCTGGGGAGGAAGAACCAGCAGCATACCTACAGGCTGGGGAACTCCCTTCTCGTCAGTACAGAGGCAGCGAAGGATCTCGGAGTCATTATTGAGGCCAATATGAACATGGGCCAACAGTGGGGATGCAGTCAGACAGGCCAACTGCACCTTGTCATGCATCCACAAATGCATCTCATACAGGTCCAAGGAGGTGATCCTCCCCCTCTATGCGACACTGGTTAGGCTGCAGTTGGAGTACTGCGTCCAGTTCTGGGCACCACACTTAAGGAGAAATGTGGACAACATGGAGAGGGTCCAGAGGAGGGCCACCCACATGATCAGGAGTCAGCAGGGCAGGCCCTACGAGGCAAGGCTAAGGGACCTGAACCTGTTCATCCTCCACAAGAGAAGGCTGAAGGGGGAATCTAGTGGCCGTTTACAAACTAGTCAGGGGGGACCAACAGGCATTGGGAGAGTCCCTGTTCCCCCGATCACTCCCAGGAGTGACAAGAAATAACGGTCACAAGTTAGCAGAGGGTAGATTTAGGCTAGATATCAGGAGGTGCTACTTCACTGTCAGGGCAGCTAGGATCTGGAACCAACTTCCAAGAGAAGTGGTCCTGGCTCCTATCCTGGGGGGTCTTTAAAACGAGACTGGATGAACACATGGCCATGGTAATTTGACCCCAGTACTCTTTCCTGCCATGGCAGAGGGTTGGACTTGATGATCTGCTCAGGTCCCTTCCAACCCTACCAACTATGAAACTATGAAAAACCCCTGGCATAGGAGTGAGGGGGAAGGGGGTGAATTTTCCCCCTAGCCCCATGAAGCAACCAGGAAAGTCGAAAAGCATAGGAAATTCCCATGGTAGATCCTCCCTGACCAGTGCCTGTCCAACCTATTGAACACTTCCAATGATGGAGAGTCCACAACTTCCCTAGGCAGTCTAGTCCACTGCCTCATTGTTCTAACAGTGAAGAAGAAAATGCAATATCTCAGTTGTGGTAGACAGAAAAAAATATTCTGTCTTGTTAAAAGGAAGTATTCATGGCGTCTCCTGCCGTCCAGCAATGGCTCACCCAAATGGATCTTGAAAGTATGATCTTGTCAGTAGAGCAGAGTCTTTCTCTTTTTAAATCTCAAACTTCCTTGGATAGCTATTGAAAACTCAGTAGAGAGAGGTTCTTAGACATATATTTAAAATATATATTTGTCCTGTGTTTTCTAGCCTTAAAGCTTGAATATGTTGATGGTAGTGGGGAAAAAAGGTACATAACTAATACAACTATTCTCCTGATTAATTGGAAAATGTTTGGGTGTCTCCAGTTGGAAATGATTTTTATGAACTTGCTATAATAGAGTTGCTTCAAGTGGTCCTTTTATGATTTTTTGTCTTTTTTGTCCTTTTTATGATGTTTGTGAATTGTTTTATGCTTTTTAAAATAATCTTTTTATATAAACCATGCCCATATACCGCCTAACAACACAAGAGAAGTCTTTTAGAGTACTAAAACTTTACTCAAATGTAAATATTGTTTCTTCAGTTAAACTGCTTGAAGAGGAAACTGTACATTGCCCAATTTGAAAACCGAAGAGAATAAATAAAATGCAGCCCATGCATCATCTAGGACAGGAAAAAGAACAGAAAACTAATGAATAGTAATCTGACCCAAATCATACAGTTCTGGGTTACCTCAGGATTCAGATTTCCTTAAGCTGATTTAAGATGGAGGTTTCCATGCTGTAGTCTATAGATTACAGTAGACCCTCCATTTCAATTAAATTTGATAAGATGGTGCATCTGTGATAAATTGACAGGGGTCTATTAGTCAAAAAATGTGGGAACCACTGTTGTGTACAGTATTCAGACAATTGATGGAACACCTTACAAAATTCAAGTCCAGATTCAAACATAAAGTGATTAAGTCCAGGAGGGCAGGTACCCAGGTTGCATCTGAGACTTTGGTACAGTTTTATCTATGATGTCTATGAGAACCAAAATCACCTCATAAATCTAAGGCAGACAAGGTTCTTTGGTTAAATTTGATATCAGATTTACCCAAAAAACCTCATCTGCCTGTGTCCTTAGACCAACATAGCTACAACCTACACCCCTCATAAATCTAAGGCATTTGTGATCTGTTTTCGATTGTCACTGTTGTTGGAATACATCACAGGCTTATTAGACAAATATCATTTTTCTAGGCTGTCCCTTCTTTTTCCTTTTTTCCCCTCCTAAGTCTTGAGGATGCAAAAGCACCAAATCTTCCTTGCATAATACAAAAGGATTTTTCCTAATTCTGTAGCAGCCTCCGTAGAAGTTAAGTCCCGCAGATGAAAGGCAGAACTATTCTCTTCCAAACATTCTTCTCGTCCTTGATAATCTGATTTAAGAGGGCTGAACTACATTAAATCTCCCATATCATAAAATGAACCCCTAAAGCTTGTGTCACTGTGGGCAGTCACTAGCATTGGAGGCTAGATTTCACACATTCACCTTTGACAGCCTTTTTAGCTTCTGTGGCTGCAAGATGAACCTTACCCAGGGAGACTGACTGAAACAAATTTACTAAATTGTACCGACTCTTATAGGCTGATCATCCCCTGAAATTTCATGTGAAGAATATAAATGTCTGTAAATGTAGTATTTACCAGACGTTCTTCATTTACAGTCTGTATTTGAGTGTCAGTGTCTAAAATGGTACTGAGAAATCTGTTTCTACCCTCATCAGATTACTCTGACCCCAAATACAAAGAAGTGCAAATGGGAAGGTAGGCAAACCCCTGCTATGTGGAACACCATGCGAATGAGCCATATATTCAGTTTCTGTCTCAAATAATTATACAGTTAGCGAATGAGCTATATACAATTTCTGTCTCAAATAATTTAAATGGTGCGTGCTTGTTTCTTTTCAATGCAGGTAAAGAAGGCTGGTCTTGTTGTGGTGAAAAACATGAAAATTGTTGGTCTACATTGCTCCAGTGCAGAATTGCATGCTGGTCAAATTGCTCTTATTAAACATGGATCAAGACTTAAAAACTGTGACCTTTATTTTTCCAGAAAACCATGTTCTACTTGTTTAAAAATGATTGTAAATGGTAAGTTAATGGTTATGGTACAGGTGAGGCTAATATTATTTGATTTACTGTGCAGAGAAAGCTGTTTGAATTGTCCCATTTTTGTATGCATTTGTCTCCTTTAATTGGGGGAACAATTACTAAGTGTTTCAGTTCTAAGTGTTTCAGTTCTGGAGTCGATGATTCAGTAGTAATTCCTACTGAGCCAGCAATGTCTTGGGGCCAGATTAAAAAAAAAAAAAAAAATTACCTCAGTGAAGTTGAGATCATTTTGCCTAATATCTAGGTATCCAGAACTGAAATTCAAAAACCTGAGTTGGACATTCAAGATCTCTATACCTGGACTGGAGAGACATAAGCACTTTGGATAGGGATTCACAACAGCCAGCACTCTGAACAATACAACACAGACAGCCCAAAAGAAGTTTGGCTGTAGGGTAGGGTGGAGTGTCTTGAAATCCTATCAGATTTAGGCAGAAGCTAGGAGATTCCTTGCAACCCCAAGTTAAGCACATCTCCTAATTTGCATCCAGGACTCCCTGTCTTAATGTAATCACTGAAGTCATGAGGCAGTATAGCCCACCATTTGTAGGGGTAGAGAGGAGAAGATCAGCATTTGCTCACTGGACTAAGAGTCTGAGGCCTTGTGGAGGAAGTTAGAAACCTGGGTTCTAAGCCCTCCTCAGCTTGCAGAGGTTGAAATCCACATCATTCAACTCCCAACAGAATCCCGTAAGCCAAGGGCGGGCAAAATACAGCCTGCGGGCCAGATCCGGCTCACCAGGCAATTTCATCTGGTCCATGGGCCCACCAACAAATTGTACCCCACCCTGCCCATGTGCCTTACTCCCACCCTCATGGGTGGAAATGCCCAGTCTAGCCAGTAAACAGCTTCTAGGCAGGGCTGCTGCTGCCACTGCAGCTGCCAGGGGGCCTGCTTGGCTTCCCTGTTGTTCTGCACACTCTGGGCAGCAGGTAGGGAAGCAACAGGGAAAGTGGGAGCTGCAGCTGGGTGGAAGTACAGAGCATGGGGCTGGCAGCAGCACAGAGCCTGTACCAGGGGGGCAGTGGGAGTGCGGAGCTTAGCTGGGCGGGGGGTGGGTGTAAGGGAAGGTGAGAGAAGGTGTGCGGACCCACCACAGACTCCCTTTCATGGCGTGCAGCTCCCAACGCCGGCAGTAGCAGCACCAGCAGGCAGTGGGCATTCGGAGCCCATGCAGGTGCTGCTGCCCAGTGGTGCACAGCGCCAGCCAGCGCTGCATGTGGTGGCAGGGAGCACAGTCCAGCTGGCCCGCCTCTACCAGCATGGCAGGGGTGGATGTGGCAGCTTGCTCCATTCCACAGGGCTTCCCCTGGTGGCCTATGAGTGCCAGGAGCTGAATGTCCACTACTTGGAGCCCTGCACAATGGAGGTGGGCTGACTGGACTGCAGTTCTTGCCACCAAGTACAGTGCTGGCCAGAGCCATGCACTGCCAGGTGGCAGTGCCTGTATGGGCCCTGAGCGCCCGCTGCCTGCTGGTGCTGCTGCCGCTACTGGAGTTGGGGGGGATGTGTGGGGGGTCTCCCTACCCTCCCTCACACCTCACAAACCCCACACACCCACACCCTGCCCCCACAATGCCCCCACATATACAGCCCCAGCAAACCCTATTGCCCCCATACACACAAACCCTCAACCCCACCCTGCCCCACACAGTATACAAGAATAATACTTTATTTTTTAATTATTATGTAATCAACTCTGTATACAGTATGCAAACACAAATTGTAACAAAAATACGTTTTGTAACAAAATTAAAATATGTTATAGTAGGTGTTTCATTTTTAGTGTATAATTTGGGGGGTGGTTTTCTGGTTCCCAAATGGCAACCCTCCCCTCCCAATAGGAGTACTTCCAGGGGGCAAGGGGTACCTGGGAGTACTTCTGGTGGCAAAGGTCAGAGGTTATGGGGCAGGGCTTCTGGTCCCAAGATGGTGACCAGGGGGCAGGGCACCTGTCAAGGAGCAGGGCCACCCTTGCAGCCCTCAACAGCTCGCCAAAACTCATTAAGCAGCCCTCCAGCTGAAGTAATTGCCCCCCCCGCCCTAAGCTGTAGGTTATAGGGTGGGATGGAGGTGTTCTTCATCTCCCTGGTTGAGGCTAGCCCTCTGTGTGGACAGAAATGCAAGTACCTTCACTTCTAGGCTCTGGGCAAAAAATATGGCTACTCCTCATTCTTTTAGGCGTGACATGCCCAAAGTATGCCTATCAGATTGAAGCCTTTCAGGGGTGTGCCCAGTCTCTACTAGTTCCTTCGTGCCTCTTGGGTCTGTCACTGAGAAATTGTGACATCCTCTCCATACTCCCCAGTCTTACCTGGATCTGCTTGTACATGCCAACCTCATAAATGAGATGGTAAAATTGTCCTGATGGCATCTCTTGCCTCCAAAAGCACTAGGGAAGCATCAATAAACATTCTTTGTGAATCCTAAGTGACCTCAGGCTTGATTTAGGCCTGCATGCCTATGGCTCAGTCAAGATGGTGACATTTCTGAGCACGTACTATGCTTATATTTTAGGCACAGACATCAGTTTTCAGCAGAAACTTATGGTACTTGGGGACTTCTCAAGTACCTAAACATTTAGGAAGGTTTTTCTGAATCACTCGGTTTGTTTTAAGTGGGTAAGTTCTGCCTAAATAGCAGCTGTTTAAAAACCATGTTAGTCATGTGATCCTGACTGTCCTGAAGTTAGGTGGCCCTATGAGGTTCATATTTTGGAGTAAGATATAAAATGAGGTTCTGGCTGTGGATGCTGTTGTGATGCTCTTAAACCTGACATCCCGGTCAATTTCCAGCCTAAGTAACTTTCTGCTCTTTTACCTGTTATACTTCCTTAGGGGTCCATTTGCATGTTAATAGATTCATATATTCATCTGTAAGGTGGAGACTGGTCTTTTATGTAGAGCTGTGTTTCCCTATGGGAAGTAGCATTATTATCAGTGGCTGCTTTGTCATGTTCTAGTAATATGGTTACATCCATAAAATATACAGAAAGGAAGAGAGTCCTGCTCTGAAATGCTTACATTTGTAGAAAACATTCAGTTTCCATCTGTCACAGATGGGGTAACTTAACCTTTTGGTTGGTAGAGAACCGTGTAACGTGATCAGAAGCATAACTTAAATTATCTTGTTTTTGCAAACCCCCCAAGATTTGTCAGCACATCCATTACACGCATGCACAGAACAACTTCCATTCTGTTTTCTAAATGGGTTGAAAGGTAGTGGCTTAGGTTAATGTTGGAGTCTAAGGATAAGAAAACTGTTGCATACTCCACTGGATTTATACTTCCTTCTAATGGGGTGTATCTTTTGTTCCAGCTGGAGTGAACAAAATTTCATATTGGCCTGCAGATCCTGAAGTCAGCTTGCAAATTGAAGTGTCCAACCCTACCACTACTGAAGATGCAAAGCTAGATGCCAAAGCAGTGGAAAGACTGAAGTCAAATAGTCGAGTTCGTGTGTGTGTCTTGCTTCAACCTTTGGTGTATTATATGGTGCAGTTTGTAGAAGAAACCTCTTGCAAATGTGACTTCATTCAAAAAATTGCAAAAACTCAACCTGGGTTTAATACTGATTTTTATGCTGAATGTAGACAAGAAAGAATAAAAGAGTATGAAAGTTTATTCCTAATTTCAAATGAAGAAAGGCACAAGCAAATACTGAGGACTATAGGGCTGGAGAATCTCTGTGAAAATCCATATTTTAGCAATCTTAGACAAAATATGAAAGATCTTATCCTGGTTTTGGCCACAATAGCTGCCAGTGTTCCAGCCTTTGAACACTTTGGATTTTTCTGTAATGGATCCCAGCAGACACGTGAAATGTACCATCAAAGCTTGCCCCAAGAAATTGCAAGGCACTGTATGATACAAGCTAGGTTACTGGCATACCGAACAGGTGAGTTGTTTCATTAATGCAAGGAAAGCAGGTCTTGTGAGAATTGTAGGACTGAATTGGGGACTCTAGTTATGTTCCAAACACTTAGCACTTAAGTGACTTGCTCAAGGTCACATACAGTAAGTGTTTCAGTTTCTACAGCTGTACAAAGGAGATAAGAGGTTACTTCATGAGGATATGCATTAATATTTACAAAAGGCTGTGAGCTGCTAAGATAGAAGGAATTATCACAGTGCAGGTATTACACCTGCATGATACTTGTATAGCCTTGTTATCCACTGTGCATGATTGCTGTCTCAGAAGATACAATATTTAGACTAACAGAGCCTCTGCAAGCATCTTTGTATAAACACCTGGTACCTACCAAGAGGAGTAGGTAATTGAATAGCACTGTGACAGTATTTTAGTATTGTGTGTGTGTGTATTTAAATAGGAACTATATTTACAGTATTATTCTAGAGCTGTCTTACCCATTAGGAGAATATTACCATCCTGAATGGCCCTTAGGTCTAGGAGAGAATATTCCTTGGGTAAAAGACACCTTTTTTTTGTTTTGTTTTTTGGGGGGTTTTGGTTTTTTTTGTAAAGTCCTATCATTTTTAAACTAGGGTGCTCTCCTATTCCTTGTCTCTCCTAATAACTCCCATAGAGTCTATTTAAGCTCAGCATCAGTTTTGATTCTTATATATAAGATTGGCTTCAAAAAGCCCAAACTATTCCTCCTCCTGGACATCATACCTCATAACCCTCTATGTTCCCTCCATGCTTCTGCAAGCACTGAGCGCCCCAAAGCATATTTTGTATAAACTGCTATATTTGTGGACATCTGCAAGCCATGTGGCATTCTTGAGGATGTAGTCCTAATTAAGTAGTGTTTTAGTGTATTCAATAAACAATAATGTAGACCTTCAAAAGACGAGGTTAAGCAGCTTCTACCTGCTCTGTTTATGCCATATATTCAACATCAAATGGCAAAATAAAATTATCAACACAGATTCTTCAAAGGGCAAACTTACCAAGTGTGATAGCCCTACTCAGAGGTGACTGCGCTGGCTAGGCCATCTGAGCAGATTGGAAGGTGGATGCATGCTCAAGGACATGCTATACAGGGAACTACGAGAGGGAACAAGAACAACAGAATGTTCCAAGCTTCGCTATGAATACACATGCAAGTGAGATATGAAGGCATTTGGAATTGATCCTGGCCAATGGAAACCTTGGCAGGCGATCAGAACAAGTGGCGTCATGGTCTCTACCAGGAACGATGGGAACAAGTGGTGTCGTTGTCTCTACCAGGGATGATTGAAGTCTATGACAGGAATTGGCTCCAACAGCTTGAGGAGAAACAAGTTCATAAAAAGCAAGCAGCTCCCAAACCATCCATCCATGACACATACATTTGCAACCACTGCCACAGGTCATGCAATTGGATTGGACTATTCAGTCACACAAGGCACTGAAACCATCTACAACATAGGCTGCAATATCCACCGTCTCTTGCAAATGAAAGGATTGCCAACAAAAGACCTTGGGGAGATCGCTGTAATAGATTTTCTGTACAGACCTGCATAGCAGTTAGAGGAAAGGAAATGCCCGCCTTCCTTCTACAAATAAAGCACTAGTCCCTGAGTCCAAATGTGGTACTGACTTAAGCAGGTATAATTCTCCTCACTATTGAGCACTTGACCTGCTTGCCGTCAAGCTGATTTTGACTGCTCCCTGGAATGAGACCTGTTTCTGTCATTTGCATGTTATTGGAGCAGAAAGATTTTTAACATTTCCTTTTGTCTTATTCCTAAACATTCTCAAAGTGAGACCTGAAAGTGCCTCCTGAATAGCAGAGGGAATTCCTTCCTCCCACTCTTAGGAGTAGTTCTGGGAGCACCTCTGCAGAAGCAAAGGCTCTTCAGTAAGTCAGGGTAGTAAACAAAAATTGTCAGCAAGTGTTACTGCTGTCACCCCTTTTTGTGCCTCTGCACTGATTTCTGAATTGAAGAATGATGGGCGCATTTAATTATATAGCAATTGAATGATCTCAAGATGCTGCAAAATTTGGGCACATCCAGATGTGCGTTGATGTTTGGTTCCCCTGGGACAACTAGCAGTGGCGCACCTTGCACCACAGCTGCTTGTCCCCAGGAAATGCCTGTGCCACGCACGCTTTGGCATGCAACAGGTTGCCCTAGGTGGGGTAGGGAAGGCTGGGGCCAGCATAGTGCTGGCCCCCTTACCTGGGGGCCTCCCGGGGCTGCAGCCACTGTGATTAGGCCACACAGAACCTGGCTGGCAGTGGAACATGGCTCCAGGCAGCCTGGCTCCACTTCTCAGCAGCGCATGCTCAGGCAGCATGCCCTTGTAGCAAGGAGAACACCAGACTCTGCCGTATGTGGCACTGCAAACATGTTTGTGGTGCCACATACTGCACTACTATACTCGTCTGGATGTACCCTTTGTGACTAGTGTTCCTTTGTGATGATAAAATACACTTATCCCTGGACTTAGTAGGCAAGAGCCAGTTGGAACTCTCTGTTCCTATGCTTAAAACAAGCAATGCACTTTTGTCCTTTCAGCATGTTGTTCAAGAGCCACAGTGTGAATTGTCTTGAAGTTTATGGTGTGTGCTCTTAAAGGTCCCTCTGAAAATCTATTTACCTCAGTGAAGGGCCAGTTCTGCTCTCGGTTCTGTAGTTACATCTGTTGAAGTTGGTGGTAGCTGCCAAGTTCTAAGACTTCTTAGAAACCAGGCTATGTATTGAGGTGCCTAAATATAAACTATCTTCCATGTTTTGGGGGTGTTGGTTATAGCCGTGTTGGTCTAAGGACATAGGCAGACAAGGTTCTTTGGGTAAACATGATATCTTTTATTAGACCAGCTAAATAGTTGAAAAAAAATTGTTCTTTCCAAGCTTTCAAGCACAAACCCCCTTCAGACAGAGAGAGTCTGCTGGTGTGTGTGCTCTCCTCAGTGGAATAGAAGCCAATATAGAAAATGCCAGTCTCACCTACCTGTCTCATACCTATTTTCCAGATCCATACGAGCTGGCGCATGTCTACAAATAGCGGCAACCATCAATCCTCCTGGATCGTGGTGTATGCATGAAGGCCACCCAGACCTTTGATGCATATGCCTGGGGAGGAATTTTTGGAGGAGTGGAGGCTGCCCAGACCTTCCATCCTCCCTTTGGGCCACTGAGACAGAATCCAAAGACCAGGCTGAGTCCAGATGTTTGGTGACCCCATGGCTGTAGTTGTGTAAGCATCTGGGAATCAAACCCAGGTCTACCTATGCGGAACCACAGGAGGCTCCCCTGCAAATAGCCACAGTGCACACCTCTTTGTGCCACAGTGCACACTTCTGCTTGTGTGCTTTGCAGCGGGACATGTCCCCCTGCTCCATGTGCTGCAGGGGGGCTGGCTGGGACATCCCCTGCGCTAAGCCATCCCCTGCGCTGAGGCACCCTGTTCCCTGGTTGGCCAAGGAGTGGCACATGGAGTTGGGGGAGCAGGCAGCCTAGAGCTGCCTGCTCCCTCATCTCTGTGCACTGCAGAGTCCCTACGCTGAGGCACCCTGTCCCCCAGCCAGATGCTCCCCACCTGGCTGGGACACAGGGTGCCTCAAGACAGGGGACTAGGCAGCCTGGGGCTGGCTGCTCCCCTCTCTCCATGTGCCTCAGTATGGGAGCTTCACTGCAGAGCCACTACACTGAGGCACACTGCAACCCAGCCAGCCACAGAGGAGCTGGCTTGGGTTCAGTGTGCCTTGAAACAGAGGAGCAAGCTTCCTGCTCTCCCATGCCAAGGCACACTGTGCCCCAGCCAGCTGCATGGGGTGCAGTGTGCCTCAACATGGGGGCTCCATAGTGAAGCCTCTGTGCTGAGGCATGTGGAGACAGGACCAGCCCAGGGCTGCCTGCTCCCCTGTCTTGGGGTATGCTGCGCCCCAGCCAGGCAGGGTATGGCTGGCTGGAGCACAGGATACTTCACCACAGGGGGCTCCACAGTGCATGGGAGGTGGGAGAGCGGGCTGCCTGCTCCTCCATCTCTGCATTTGTCCTGGTGCAGCACTCACTACTTTGGTGTGGGTTGTGCTGCTTTTTTTTTTCTGGGGGTTTTTTTTTTTTTCTACCGAGAGAACCTGGTAGCAAATTTTGCCCTGGCACTGCAAATTAGCAGTGCTGTACACTGATTAATATACAACTGTCTAACCTGCTCGTGAAAACTTACAAGGGTGGAGAATCCACAGTTTCTCTAGGTAGCCTGTTCAAGTATTTAATCACCCTCATATTTAGACAGTTCCTCCTAATCTCCAACCTAAATTTCCTCTGCTGCAGCATAAGGCTACCTTATGTCCAACTGAGCCTGTTTTCCTTCTGAATCCTGCAACTAGGTCCTTATCTTATGTGGAAAATAGACAAGAAGTCTACAGCACCAAAACAGACAAGAAGTCACTAATGTAGTCACTAATCTGCAGTAGCACCAAAATAGACAAGAAGTCACTAATGTAGCAGTAGTTTTGCCACGTGATAAAGATGGGATGCAAGAGGAGCAGAGAAGGTGAAACCTCTTAAATTGGCTAATATATGGGAATGACTAGGATATATGTATAAAGCACATTATCACCTCGTTATAACAAACCCCTGTGGGACTGGGAGAAAGTTTGTTAAAAAGGTGTTAACTAACCCTGTTACAGTAAACATGCTCATTGTATTAAAAAATTGGTTCCTTTTACTGGTTTTTTGGGGGGTGGTTATAAACAGGGCTCATTATAATGAATTTGTAGTGTAAACCCCTTTTTATACCTGATAAAGTATTTCGTTGGGGAAAGTCCTTTTCTTAAGTGGTGGAGTACTTGGAGGGTGTGGCTCTCCTGCTTCTACAGCACTCTTGAGTACCACTGAATAGCAAAGCCTTGCCTATCTGCTCCTGCCTCCTGCATACCAGAACCAGAATTGCAATAGCCATAGCAGTGGAGGGCACCCTAATGGTAACTTCACTGCCGCTTTTCCAAGTTTGATGTATGTGGAGCAAGAGCAGGTGGACAGGGCAGCTGCTTGATGGCCCTCCCATGAGTCCTGCAAAACCAGTGTAGATATAGTCTGACTGGCACTTAGGAATGCTGGGAGATAATTAATTGGAACAGCACCATCTAAGACAGGGGTGGGCAAAATATGGCTCATGGTCTGGATCTGACCCGCTCAGGGATTTTGTCTGGCCCATGGCAAGTCCCTCAGTCTTGCCCAGCTGAGGTGCAGGGGCAGCCTGGTCTGTGGTGCACGCAGCCAGTCCTGCCACCCCCAAGGCACTCAGCGGGGCTGGGGTAGCGCAGTAGCCAGAATTGCTTCCAGCAACCCTGGCGATAGCAGCTCCTTCCAGCTTCTGCCACTGCTGGACCCAGCCCTACTGCCCAGGCACCCCAGCCCTTCCACCCCTCACCCACTGCCAGGGTGGGACCCTACATGGGCAGGGCGCACAGCCAGGTGGCTGGGTTGAGGCTGCAGCCAGGTGTGGAGTGATGGGAGCAGGATGGGCAGGTGAGGCCAGGGCTTAGATTGCAGGATGGTGAAATGTGGGGCCAGGCCCAGGGCACAGCAACAATCTGCTGCCCTCATGTCCCTGGGATGGGCATAGGTTCTGCAGGCAGGGTCATGCAGAAAGTGGGTTGCAGTTCTGCCCCAGGCCTTAGCCCCATGCTTTTACCACCCCAAGATCCCGGGTCCAGCCCCAGATGCAACTCCCTGCCCATCTGTGGCTCCATTCCATCCTCCTAGCTGCGTACCTTGCCTGCGTGGGTCCCTGTGGAGCCAGTCTCCATGGAGACCCAGAGATCACAGGGTGGTAACAGTGTGGGACTGGGGCCCAGGGTAGAGCCATGATCTGCTCCCTGCATGCCTCTGCCCACAACCGGCACCTATCACAGGGGCATGCGGGGAGCAGATCATGGCTCTGCCCCAGCCCTGCACTGGCACTGCCCCACAATCCTGGCCATGCCTGCCTGCCTGTCCCGCTCCCAGGTGCTGCTTCCCACCTGCCCACGGCTTCATCCCAGCCACCCAGATGAGGATGGAGCAGAGCCGCTTAGGGAATTTTGATGAGTTGTTGTGCGGGGCTGAGCGGGGTGCTTTCCTGGCCCACAACAGATCAAAAAAACTCCCTACATGGTTTGTGGGCCCAAATAATCACCCACCCTGGTCTAAGATAACAAACACTGCAAAGGGAAAGTTTCATTCAGACCTTCCTATGTAGCGTGAAAGAAAGAGCCTGCAAAAGGCTGATGAATTCAAATTTGATTCTCTACCTGGCTTTTAAAACGTTTGCTTCCAAATTAAACTTATTTTGATTATTTATTCTTTGAAGAGTTTTCCAGTGAGTTTCTGCCATCCAATAAAATGTTCTGGTGCAGTGGACTGAATTCCCAAAGCCATTGACATCTATGGATGTTAGCAAGTATTTCTTTATAGCAGCTTTCAAAAGAGACCAGTATTTATAGTTCCCCACACTAGAATATTAAATTGCCAAACAGAAGGATGGTTGGCTTTGGTCTCAAGAAACAGGATCAAGTCAGGAGATCTAAGTTCTGTTCCTGCTTTCACCATTAAGTTGTGCCATAGACCTCTGTATCTTTGGCCAGTTTCTTAATCTTTACTCCTTGTTTTCCTTAACTGCATAATGTGGATAATGCCTCTCAGCAATGCTGTGAGGTTTATTTTATTAATAACTTGCTGAAGTACCCATTCTTTGCCTGGGTTATCTTTGTAATTACAGTGTTTGTTTATTATCAGAGAACTCAGTATAACCTATCTAGGTAACAAATATTGTTTATTTTTAAAGAACATAGTGCAACATGTTTAACATTTAATATTTAACATGGAGCAAAAAAAGGCAGGCGTCAGTATAATAATGACAACTGAGTTGAAAAAAACCCGCAAGCATCAATATAATAATGACAATTGAACAGAATTCACTGCATCCAAAATGGAGGGATACCAGTTTGTTATCTGAGAAGCAAAGTAATCCCAGTCAATGGAAGCCCCCAAAAGAGTTGAGTGAAAAATAACCCTCCTATAATTTTCTTCAGGTGGTATTCAGTGATTTTTGGAAGGTTTAGAGTAAATGGGACCAGCCATTCTCAAGTTATAAATGAACATACATACAGACAGACATACACTTCATTTTTTTATATATATAGATAGATAGATAGATTAGAAAGTACTTTGCCACTTATTTATTTCTTCTAATACATTTTGTGTTTTAGAGGATCACAAAACAGGAGTTGGAGCTGTGATTTGGGCAGAAGGAAAATCTGTAAGTATGGAAAGCTGTCCCCTTTTCTCACTCTGGCATTTTGTGCATTTTAATTTTCTTAGCATTGGCTAATTGCTTGGCAAAAGAGAAGTTCATGCTTAGAGTTATAGAAAAACTGTATTATGTATACTTTCCGTTAACCCTAAATTAAATATTAGTTCATTATTAGGCTATCAAGGTGAATTAGCATAATTGATTGACTTAGTAAATACCACAGTGGTTTGGCCTCCCTTCTCATCTTTGTTAGGCTTCACAGGAACATCATTATAGTTTTTCAGGCATTCTTGCTAAAATGTTTTGTTGGTATTGCTAATCTGACAGGAGGTGCCTCTTAAACAGAATCACTATTCAGGTCTCCCTTAGAATGTCCAGAGAGTGTGGGTTTGTCTGACACATTCTCCTACAAATCTCTGCTGTAGTGCTGAACCTGTTTGTTTAGGTTTCTAGAAGAAATTTTGCAGCAAACAGCTGAATCAAAAATGCATTTCTCCTGTTTCAGCTTGCTTTTTTGGATCTAGCATGATGATCAGTGGCAACGCGTAGGGGGTGCATGGGGGCGCATGCTCTCGCCACTTAGGCAATGGGCAGAGGGGTCAGGCGGGAGCGCTGGTGCCACCGTGCGCGCGTGCCCCCCCCCGCAAGCGCTGGCTGATCGCTGCAGCCACTCCTGGAAGCGGACCCAGGGAGGAAGGAGGACCCAGGAAACTATAGGCCCGTGAGTCTTACCTCGGTCCTGAGGAAGCTTTTTGAAAGAATTATCCTGGCACATGTCCAGGAAGGGCCAGCAGGGGAGGTTATGCTCAGGGGCAACCAGCATGGGTTCATTAGGGGCAGATCTTGTCAAACCAACCTGGTGACCTTCTATGACCAGGTCACCAAGTCCTTGGATGCAGGTGTCGCAGTAGATATAGTCTTTCTGGACTTCAGGAAGGCCTTTGACACGGTCTCTCACCTCATTCTCAGTAAGAAACTAGGAGACAGTGGTGTTGATGTCTACACGGTCAGATGGGTCACTAACTGGTTGGAGGGCCGTACCCAGAGGGTGGTGGTGGACAGGGCTTATTCGACCTGGAGGGATGTGGGCAGTGGGGTTCCCCAGGGCTTGGTCCTTGGGCCCGCACTATTCAACATCTTCATCAGTGACTTGGGTGAGGGGGTAGAAAGCACCCTGTTCAAATTCGCAGATGACACTAAGATGTGGGGTGAAGTGGGTACGCTAGTAGGAAGGAACAGGCTGCAAGCGGATCTAGACAGGTTACAGGGGTGGGCCGATGAGAACAGGATGGGGTTCAACACTGACAAGTGCAGGGTAATGCACCTGGGGAGGAAGAACCAGCGGCACACCTACAGGCTGGGGAACTCCCTTCTCGCCAGTGTCGAGACAGAAAAGGATCTTGAAGTCATCATTGATGCCACAATGAACATGGGCTGACAAAGTGGGGACGCGGTCAGGAAGGCCAACCATACCTTGTCATGCATCCACAGATGCATCTGAAGCAGGTCCAAGGAGGTGACCCTCCCCCTCTGTGCGACACTGGTCAGGCCACAGCTGGAGTACTGTGTCCAGTTCTGGGCGCCGCACTTCAGGAGGGATGTAGCCAGTATGGAGAGGGTCGAAAGAAGGGCCACCCACATGTTCGGAGTCAGCAGGGCAGGCCCTACAAGGAGAGGCTGAGGGACCTGAACCTGTTCAGCCTCCAAAAGAGAAGGCTGAGAGGGGATCTAGTGGCAGTCTACAGATTAGTCAAGGGTGACCAGCAGGCATTGGGAGAGTCCCTGTTCCCCCAAGCACTCCCGGGAGTTACAAGAAACAAGGGACACAAGCTAGCGGAGGGTAGTTTCAGGCTAGACATTAGGAGGCGCTATTTCACTGTCAGGGTGGCTAGGACCTGGAACCAGCTTCCAAAAGAAGTGCTGGCTCCTACCCTGGGGGGGGCTTTAAAAAAAAGCTGGACAAACATCTGGCCGGGGTCGTTTGACCCCAGTACTCTTTCCTGCCATGGCAGGGGGTCGGACTAGATGATCTCCTCACGTCCCTTCTGACCCTACCAACTATGAAACTATAAGCGGCTGCAGCAATTGGCCATTGCAGCATTGGCCACTGGGGGAGGGAGGGGGGAAATCACATGCGCCCCCCCCCCCAACTAAGGCAGCACCAATCACCTATGATGATGATTCTCTACCAAGGTGCCTAGAGATCCCTTCAAGGGTGCCATAAGGTGCGCACACAATGTTATCACTGTTAGGTGTGCAAATGTGGTTCACAAGATAAACCTGGAGAATTCAAATAGGAATCCATAGTGTCAAAAGCATTCAGACCTGTTGTGGTCCTTTTGAGTTCTTTGCAACAGAAGACGTGCTTTATTATTTTTTGGTAAAAAAAAATGAGTGAAAGCTAAGTGCTGGCATTTTTCAAGTAGTGTCCCAAGCCTGTTTAGGGGTACCTTGAGTTTAAAAAGGTTGAGGACCAGGGATCTAGCATTCTCTGCTAGCACAAGATGCTTTCTGAGAGCCACAATGATTTATTGACTAGTATACTGCAGAACAGGTCAAGACTGCCACCAGAACTGTATTCACAGAGCTCTTGCATCCTTACAAATCAGTTGCTTTTTGTTCCTCCATGGAAGGTCCTATATAAATGCTAAGTGTTTTATTCTCATTTACTCTTCTATGCTGGAATTATTTTAAGTTGTTTCTATGTTTATTTTTATTACTCTTAGTGCATCAGGATAAGTAGTCAAATTTCCCTCGGGGGCTAGTATACCCTGATACATTTTTAACATCATTTGCCTGCTAGAAGCTGATGATCATCAGATACATATCAATGTACTGGGCACTTCTAGTGTCAACCGCTATTTTTTTTAACATATCAGTATGCTGGACATGAAATTCATCTTCATAAAATGGCAGAGTGCAGAAAGTTGTCCTGTTTTGGCCTTATATATTTTAATATGGCCTAATAACTGAATCATTACTGCCACCATCAGTATTTCTTAGAGGAGGAAGCAGCTATTGAGGTCTTATTACATCATATAGTTTATAAGGTGCCTGTCTGGTGCCTTGATTCATATATTATCTTTATAGCAAACCCCTACAAAAATATAATGTTAGCAAAATTTGATCACTCTTATAGTTGGTACAACTTGGCACGAACTGATCAGACATGGTTACTGCACTAAATATAATAACTTTTTTTCTTGATACTTTGCAGATGTTTAAATTGAATATTAAACCAAACCTGATGGTTTGCTTAATCTTTTTCAGAGAAGTTGTGATGGGACAGGAGCTATGTATTTCATAGGCTGTGGTTATAATGCCTTTCCTGTTGGATCTGAATATGCTGATTTTCCTCATATGGATGATAAACAAAAAGATCGCGAAATCAGAAAGTTCAGATACATTGTGCATGCTGAGCAGAATGCCTTGACATTCAGGTAATAGATTTTTTGTCATTGAAAAAGAATGAGAAAGTTCAGAAATGATCCGAAGACAGGTGCAGAGCTCAGTACTGTGATTTATCGAAGGTGTTTTGTATGGTCAAACTCTGACTTACACCTTTGTAA
This sequence comes from Alligator sinensis, assembly GCF_000455745.1. Lineage (NCBI taxonomy): Eukaryota > Metazoa > Chordata > Crocodylia > Alligatoridae > Alligator > Alligator sinensis. Next base: position 1,018,494 of record NW_005842428.1, read on the forward strand.
TTACACACACACACACACACACACACACACACACACACACACACACACACACACACACACACAGAGTAAAATTGGGATGTACATAGGCACAGTAGAGTCTGTGAATTCTTCACCATTGTCAGCTGCACTTGCTGTTTAAATTAATATTCCTTCTTGTATATGGTAGACACCATTAACATCACACACCTACCTCTCTCTCTCTCTCTCTCTCTCTAGTTCCTGTCATACCCTTGTTCTAACTTGAAATACTAGAGAATGGCAAACGTTGAAATTATTTAACAATGACACATGCAGTTTCTTTCTTTCATAGCTGGCAAGTTGAATCCAAATGAGAGTTATCTGATAAGAGTTGTTACTAGTGGTGTTCCTCAGGGATCAGTCTTAAGACCTATCTTGCTTGTCAGTGACCTTGATACTAAAACTAGATATATTCTCATGAAATTTGAGAATGACGGTAAGGTAGGGGTATTCCAATATAAAAGAAGACGGGATTAGTATACAGAAAGATGTAGATAATGTTGTGGAATGGAGCACTGGAAGAGTTTAACAGTATGACGTGCAAAGTCATGTACTTGGGGAACAATAACAAGGTCTTCGGCTGTAAGGCAGGGGTGAACAAACTTTATATAACAGAGGAGGAGAGGGATCTAGGTGCACTGGTCAGATGTAGGATGACCATGAGCTACTAGTGTGAGGCAGCAGTGAAAAAGGCTAGCACTATTTTAGGCAGGGTATATTCAATAAAGACAAGATATTACTAGTATTATTGTACATGGCTTTTGTAAGGCCAAAGCCAATGCTGTGTGCTGTATTGGTCACCTGTGTTTAAAAAAATTATTTGAATTGATACAGGTACAAAGTAGGCTACTAAAATTGCTGAAGAAATTTAGACGTTTTATTATTAAAGAAGATTAAGGAGGTTGGCTTGATTAGCTTAACAAAATGGAGATTGAGAGGAGATATACCTTTTACAAGTAGATTTGCAGAGACAGTATTAGGGAAGAAGAAGAGATGTTGGGTTGAAAAACAGTGGTATAAGATCAAATGGTTACAAGCAGGCTATAGATAGATTTATATTGGAAATTAGATTCCTGACTATCAAAGGAGTGAAGTTTTGGGGTGGTTTTCCAAGTCAAGTAGGAACAGGGGCAAAGAATCTAAATTGCTTTAAGATTTAACTGGATACATTTATGGAAGGGTAGGGAGGTCTTTGGTCAACAGTCAGCACATACAGTATGTGGAATTTTGTATTTTCAGTCCTCATGTTGGGATCTCTAGGTGTCTGGCAATCCCATGCTTTAAGGCTTTTCCAGGTTGTCATGTGGGGCTGGATGTGTTTAAATCAGCAGGTCCGGATGATCTCCACCCCAGGGTGCTGAGGGAATTAGCAGGGGTCACTGTGGAACCGCTGGAACAACTTTACAAGCAGTAGTGGTGCTCTGGCCAGGTGCCAGAGGACTGGAAAGGGCAATGTGGTCCCCATTTTCAAAAAAGGGAGGAAGGAGGACCCAGGTAACTATTGGCCCGTTAGTCTTACCTCAGTCCTGGGGAAGCTCTTTGAGAGAATTATCCAGGAGCACATCTGCGAGGGACCAGCAGGGGAGATGATGCTCAGGGGCAACCAACATGGTTTCAGTAGAGGCAGGTCCTGTCAGAACAATCTGGTTGTCTTTTATGATCAGGTCACAAAAATCCTTGGACACAGGTGTCACAGTAGACGTAGTCTTTCTGGACTAGAAAGGCCTTTGACACTGTCTCTCACCCCATTCTCATTAAAAAACTAGGCAACTGTGGCATTGATGCCTACACAGTCAGATGGGTTGCAAATTGGCTAGAGGGCTGCACCCAGAGAGTGGTGGTGGATGGGTCATTTTTGACCTGGAGGGATGTGGGCAGTGGAGTCCCCCAGGGCTCGGTCCTCGGGGCCCGTACTGTTCAACATCTTTATCAGTGACTTGGACGAGGGGGTGAAAAGCACCTTGTTCAAATTCACGGATGACACTAAGATGCGGGGAGAGGTGGACACGCTAGAAGGGAGGGACAGGCTACAACTAGATCTGGACAGGTTACAGGGGTGGGCAGATGAGAATAGGATGGGATTCAAAACTGACAAGTGCAGGGTACTGCACCTAGGGAGGAAGAACCAGCAACAGACCTATAGGCTGAGGAACTCCCTTCCCATCAGCACAGAGGCAGAAAGGGATCTTGGAGTCATTATTGATTCCAAGATGAACATGGGCCGCCAACGTGAGGACACAGTCAGGAAGGCTAACTGCACCTTGTCATGCATCCACAGATGCATCACGAGCAGGACCAAGGAGGTGATCCTCCCCCTCTATGCGACATTGGTCAAACTGCAATTGGAGTACTGCGTCCAGTTCTGGGTGCTGCACTTCAGGAGGGATGTGGACAACATCAAGAGGGTCCAGAGGAGGGCCACTCGCATGGTCAGGGGGCAGCAGGTCAGGCCCTATGAGGAGAGGCTACGGGACCTGAACTTGTTCAGCCTCCACAAGAGAAGGTTGAGAGGGGATCTGGTGGCCGTCTATAAACTTACCAGGGGGACCAGCGGGGAATGAGAGAGGCCTTGTTCCCCCGAGCACTACCAGGAGTAACTAGGAATAACGGCCAAAAGTTGATCGAGAGTAGGTTCAGGCTAGACATCAGGTGGCACTACTTCACAGTCAGGGCAGCTGGGATCTGGAACCAACTTCCAGGGGAAGTGGTGCTTGCTCCTACCTTGGGGTATCCAGGAGGGTATACCTTGGAGGGTATACCTTGGGGTATACCAAAAGGAGGCTAGGCAATCACCCTGCTGGGGTCAGCATTCTTTCCTGCCCATGGCAGGGGGTTGGACTTGATGATCTGCTCGGGTCCCTTCTGACCCTATCAACTATGAAGCTATGAAATTCTTGAATGCTCTTTGCTTCTGGTGTGGAAGGGGTGGAGAGGGTTTGTTTTCTTTTGAATCATTGGGATGTTGGCCAGAGCTAAGACTGGGGATTTTTGACTTAAGGTATGCTGATGCTCCCACCGGTACTTAGACGATTCAAAGAGTTTCCTGGGTGGAGGGTCTTTCTCCTCTGCTTAGTGTCATATTGATCACTAAATCTGGGGCCCAGAATTTTTTTCCCTTAAGTCAGATTAGCAAAGACTTTGTGTTTTGTGGTGGTTGTTTTTTTCCTCTTTAGTTTGTGGCATGGTCCTTTTCTAGGTATATCTTATCCTTTTCTAAGTTAATATATTAACCATTTACATCTGTCATTGCTGTTCAGTGCCTTCATCTTCTCTGCTTTTTTACATTTGGTACATTGTAGGTTATTCTTGGTGTTTCTGGTTTTACATTCTGTAGTTGCATGTATGGATTTGAAGTGATGATTCTGAGGACTCCGTGAATAAATGGTTGCCTGTGAATGCAGATGACTAGACTCAATGGCCCAGAAGGCCCATTCCCCTCATAGGGCATTTATATACATACCTTTTCATGCTGCAATGCATCAGAGATCCAGCACATCCAAGCAGACTCAGTTAATCGAGTCTGCTCCACATACAAGCTGACATGCCTGGCTCTGCGTTGCATACATTTGTGTAAATGGCAAAATGCATATCAGCACTGGGGCAATGGCTATGGTGCATTTTTGAACTAAAACACCTTCGACGTGTTTTAGTTCAAAAGCGCAAAGCCTCCATTTTCTCAATGCTAACATGCATTTTGCTGTTTATACAAATGCATGCGATGCAGCACCGGGCGCTTTGAAGAATGCCCAGCACTGCGCCTCACGCACCGCTAAAAATGCCATACATTCCCACCTTCTTCCCATGGTCTTTGATAGGGATAACCTCCTGTCTCTTAGAGCATATTATACCATGATTAGCATTTCCTTTCTCTATTCCAGTTACTATTGCTAAATTTTTAATTTTGGAATGTCTCTGACTGCTTGTAGGTGTCAAGATATAAAACCAGAAGAGGAAAGCATGATTTTTGTGACAAAATGTCCATGTGATGAATGTGTGCCTCTAATCAAAGGTGCTGGGATCAAGCAAATCTATGCAGGAGATGTAGATGTCGGAAGAAAGAAAGCAGACATATCATACATGAAGTTTGGTGAACTTGAGGGTGTTAGCAAGTTTACAGTAAGTAGCTGAACCTATATTTTAATACCAAGCAGGCAGAAATGGCAGGAGTGCTTGCAGAGAGAGGCTAAAACAAATTTTACCCTCATATTGTACAGTTCTGGTTTCATCACAGTTCCATGATGTGGCAATTGCCTGTGCTCTGTCTATACTAGGGTTTAAACCAGCGCTGCTCTAGTGTGAAACCAGTGATAGGAAAACTACTAGGGGAGACAAAGCTTCAGAGGGTGTTTTGAGCAGAAACACTCTGCAATTCATAACCTGTGAAAAAGAGAAAAAAATCCACCATCTGGGAAGTAGCTTTGACAAGTTCCAAACAGGATCTTGTCCAGCCTTCTTTTGACTGGAAGATTGACTCTAAATGTTCCCAGGTGGCACTAGTTCTTTAAAATGGAGTCTTTGCAAGTATGTAAGTCGTGTGATAGACTCTTCCTTGACCCTCTCCGCAAAATACAGTATTTCTAGTAACTGTAGTGTGTCAAGAAAAAAATATAATATTACTTGCACCTCATTGGCTTTTACACGTTGTTAGTTTTGCTGTTGAACCTAGTCATCATACCGCTATCAAGGAGAGAAGCCAGGGCCGGTTCACATGGGAGAGGGGGTGAGAAACAGCCATGTAAAAGACTCTTTTATCCCATTGAGTCCCTCTACATGGAAGTGTACTCTGCAGAGTGAGACAAGGCGGGCAAAGGATAGGATTGGAAGTGTCCACTTCGCGTGATATCTTCTCCCCACAAACTTGCAAGTTCCTTTTTAGATACTATTTAGTCTATGAAATGACCTTAGCCATACTGTGTAATGTGCCCTCCCTTTCTTCCGCAAACCATCCCCTTCCTTCACTGAGAATATGGAGTAGGATTGCAACCACTGGAAAGAGACTCTGTGAGAGACCATTCTTGGAGGCACTATGGTTAGGGTGACCATATGTCCCATTTTAACTGGGACAGTCCCAGATTTCAGAGGCTGGTCCCAGCCAGCTGCTGAGAATTATAATGTGCATCCCAGAAATGTAGGGGTGTGAGGCACAGTCTGGCCAGGAGTCAAAGTGGTGCAGAGCACCTTGCAGGCTGGGCAGGCAGGCACCACTGCCTGCCTAGCATTCAGCCCTGCCTCTGATTTGTGAGAGTGCGGGGGAGAGAGGGAGGGCAGTGTCCTGGATTTCTGGGATTTCCATATGGTCAGCAGCCTAACTATGGTGGATAGAGTAAGGGATGGAAGGTGTGCTGTGGGGGTGGGGGCTGAACACCCAGTCTCTGTGTTCTAGTTCCTGTAAGTTTCCCCCAGTGTCTGGGTATTAGTTTCTTCTCCTGGGTACAGTTTATGCTTGGACATCTCTTATAGTGCAGTAGGTTTTTGCTTTCAAAAAGAAGTAAAAGAAAACAAATTTTGTGATTGTATTGTTCCAGGAAAGACAGTCCTCTTAAATTAAAGTCATGTAATAGGCTGCTGCTTTCACACAGCATGTTTTTCTTCTGGAATAAATGTAGTTTTTTGGTTGTTTTCTTTTTTTTTTGGCAGTGGCAACTAAATCCATCTCATGCTAGTGATCAAGAGGTCCAAGAATCTGCTGCCAGAGAAAGTAAGTATTTTTAGTACCATGTTTGAATAAGATGAATGTAATAAATATAACTAAATTTTAAACTCCTGAATTCCTGTAAGAATTGGTATTTTTCTTGGTCACCTGTCAAACTGTGATAAGAACAACCTGCATATTTAATTTTGTAAATGGATACCTCAATGGTAAGTACAAACTCATGCATTTTTTTTAAAAAGGCGTGCCCGTGCACACACTCATACTCATACCATTATAAATGAAGAGTACTGCTATTATTAAAATACAAAATATGCCAATTTTATTAAGCCAAGCTACAGGATGGGATTTTTGAAAAGTGACTAGGAACATTAAGTACTACCTTTTTTTTTTTCTGTGGTATCTAGTCTCCGAAGCTGTGCATGGTTTTGAAAAGTCCACCTACTGTCTTTGGTGAACCACAAACCCTATTATTTCTTTTAAATAATATTTGTTATTTCGTTTTATAACTAATTTCTATTACTTTTAATGGTAGCTCAGACTCAAATCTTTCAGTATGGTGTTTGCCACACACCCAGTCAAACTGAAGAGATGTACTAAAGGCATTTTCCAAAATGGGATTAAATTGATGTCATAATATGGCCCTTTTTGCATGAAATGCCACTGAGCCCTCAGAAGCCTTCTCAACCACAGGGTTGAAAACTCTGTAAAACAGAAATGAAACACATGTAATGCCCAAGGTACATATCGGATATCTTCCAACTAGCAACTGGGAACATGTTGGCCCATCCACACTAGATTCGTAACGAAGACTCTTGATTGATTTTTGCACTGTAATGGCAGAGTGATGACTAAACTGTAGTTATGGAGTGACCTTGATGTGAAACTTGATATATTTTTGGAGCTGTCTCCTCTTCAGCTTTTTTCCTCAGGAGTTCTGAGGCTGTATTATAAGGATATGACATCTGTGTCCAATAGCCATTACAGAATGCAAGAAACTTTTTGGCCCTGTATTTACCAGTGGTCAAACTGTTTTCAACTGCAGTTGTGTAGAGGTCCCAGGGCTCTCTGTGTTTGACAACCAGAACATTTTCCTAATGTCTGTTCCTCCAAAGTGGTGTCCTTGAGTTTTTAACTATTCCTCTATTCTGGGCCACTATCTTTTCTTAGTGCACTTCCCTTGCCATGGCTGTTGCTTAAGTGGAGTGTGCTCCTCCATCTGGAGAAGGGGAGGACTTCCTTAGCAAGCTCTAATCCTTACTGAAACTGTGTGCGCTACCCATTTCCAGGCCCAGGTATGAGAATCCCAGTGTCATCCACATGAGATTGTTTCTGCCTGCAATATCTATCTGTCAATGAGTAGATAAATACTGATTGCATATTGATTACAGTTTTGCAATCCAGTAATATGAAAACAAACAGGTAACTGGAGAAGTGTGGAGAGCATTGTAATGCCTCAGTTGGGGGCTTGAAGAAGATGAGAGAGGGAAAGTCTGCACAGCACTGAACAGAATTCAAACCCATGCATTAAAGCAAGTAAAAAGGAGAGACTGTGGCATGGAGTTTTTATATTTCCATCTCTCTGTGCTAATGGCTGTATAGAGTACTTGCACTGGCCTATCACCAGCAGTCTTTAAGTAAGTAATTCTCACCTGCTGTAGGATTTAAATCTGCTTAACCACACAGTGGCTCGTATGATACATCTGAGCATTTAAAAAATACATTTAGTATTATTGTAACATATCTTATGTTTTAGATGGTGTACAGAGAACATTGCCTGATGACCCACAGCACCAAAGCAAGAAGCTATGTCTTGGAAACCACTGATCAGTTACACAGGAAGCAGAAACATTAGGTCTCTGTGAGCCTTTTAAAGCACTTTTATAATCCAGCCTGCTTGTGCTGTCAAGTAAGGTTGGATTTTATTTATTAATTGTTGGAAAAATGATTTTAGAGTAAGTTTATTTATGAGGTCTTAAATGTTTTGTATAGTTTTTAATTTTAGACATTTATAAAGGATTTTTTCCCTGTGAAAATGCTGCTTAGATATTACATGCAGAACAAATTTGGTGGCCACTATTAAGATTGCTTGGCTGATCATTATGAAGTGAGAGCTTCCAGTCATCAGATCTGAATCATCTCTTTGCTAATGGGACAGAAGAATCTAGTGAAATAACATCTGGTTGGCTCATGACATAAATTGAGGAAATTGGTTTCAAAACTCAAAGCAATCAGATTGTAGTTTTGCAGAAATAAAGCTTGATTACTGAAGTGCTTGTGGAAGTCCCACAGAGCACAGTGTCAGAGACAGTAAAATAGAAATAGTTACTAACGTGTATGTTCCTTTCAATTCTGTGGTACACTGAATATGAAGTCAATGGATTACAGTGTTCTTGCTTGATAAATGACTCAGCCCTATTCTCCTCTGTGCCTCTGCCAGCTACATCAGCAGCCAGAGCTATTATTCTGTGACCACATTCTCTTGCGTTGATGTCATTTTCTGTGGATATTTTTTTTAATGTACCTCAATTGAATGGTCTTGAACAGAAATCAGTGTATCACTTCTAAAAGCTGAAAGTACGTTTGTGAGACTTCAGCTCTTGGATGAGACTCTCGGTACCTTGCATGTTATACACTAGGATGCTCACTTGTCAGGTGGCAGAGGAAACGTTGATAATTTCATAAATAATATCATAGGAGCAGATTTGTTCCTGTGGGAAACTCACTGGCTAGAAAGTGACCAGATTTCTTGATGTCATTTTTGATACATTGATTTGCAACAGTGAGATAAAAGGGGAGTTTTGGATACCAACACTGTAGATAACTAACACTGGAATAAGGAACATAAATTAGCAAATAGACTGAACTTGCAAACTCATCTCATTGGCTCTGAAGGAACACCGTGTAACTCCCAGCTGGCAGACATTTGCACACTGTGCCAAAATACAAGGGCATCCCCAGTAATTTTGGTCATGGGGTAATCCTCCCCACATCCAGATTGTTTGTGGTTCAAAGATGCCTCGTGATAAAGGTTCCAAGATTTTCTTTCCCTTCACAGCACCCACTTGCAAACTCCTAAAACCTTTCCCTTTTCCACTGGTACTAGGATATGCAAGTGGCTTCCCCCACATGTAACAGGAGTACACAAATCCTTTAGTCTGTGCTCCTCCTCCTCATTCTTCTCTTGAGCCATTGGGAAGGGTAAGTTCTTGGGAATCAAAAGCCAAGTCTCCTGCTCAGTATTGCTGAACACTGGACTGCTGCAGCAGTCAAGGGCATAAAAAAGGAATACAAAAGACGTGCCCTTAGGAAGAGAGGAGTGCATTTCCCAGCTCCAGCATTGCAATCTCCACTACAGCTACACACATTAAGCAAAGATCCCTGCCTCTATCGCCTTTGCTTTCCAGTGACTCTGAATATTCTGAAATCTATTCCAGGACTTTCCCCTTTTGTTGTCCCTACAGTTGCATGATGGCTTCATGCATAGAACCTCATGGCTTTCTCCTGGGCTGGGCAAAGGGCTGGCACCCATTAGACAAGAGAGACCAGAGAGTGTATACACAGCCTTCATTCATGTAGCATTTCTGTCACTGTTATACTGTTTGTCAGAGGGGCCCCGTTCTTGATTTTTAAGGGATTGGGTCTAGTCTCTACAGCAGAGCTTTCCAAACTTTTCATGTTGGTGACACACTTTTTAGACACGCATCATTTCGCGACACAGTAATTCAGTTCCGGGGGAGGGGCCAAGGGAAGCAGACGCGAGTAAGGGAGCTCTGCGGTGCCCTTCCGCAAAATTTTCTGCATTTCATGCGACACACCTACACACTGCCGCCGACACACTAATGTGTCGCGGCACACAGTTTGGAAAGCTCTGCTCTACAGTCTGGTTCTGGAGGCTGTGGTCACTTCTTGTGAATCCTGTGGTACGAAGTATGGCCATGATTCCTTTTAAGTTTACACTGCCTGCTTACTCTACGTTTATGGACTTAAAGCCTTCCCCATCCGCCTTGCACAACTACTCAGCTCTTGTTCCCTTACATGGCCACACAGTTTGGGTACCTTAGTGGCTGCCATTTCCTTTCAGTCTGTTTTAAACATCTTAAAGATATTCTGGAAACTGGCAAATAACTGAATGTTGGGTGGAGCTCTCTGCTGCTAACATGAGGGTGTGACTAACTTTTATATACTGTTAGTTCATTTCACTAAGTAAGGAGGCTGCAACTTCTGTTCATAAAGCACACACTTGCCTTCCTTACTATGAGGCACAGGTGTCAAACATCTGGCATGCAGAGCCCTACCATCCAGTGCTACCCCTATGTATGATCAGATCCACACTGGGCACGATGTACTTCTATGGTGCACGGCTGGTCTGCAGGCTGGATTGGGCCCACAGACTCCCTGCCCTCTCCTTCCTCCCCTAGCATACCAGATTTGGCAGCTGGTCCAGCCCAGAGTGACCAGAATGGGCATCGTGTGCAGCAGAATCCAGCTGGAGCAACCACTGCACTGCACACAGTGGCCACCCTAGCCAGGTTGTACCACATGCGGCACCCACTCTGGGATGTCCACCATGCGCAGTGCCTGCTGCAGCTGGTCTGGGAACTATGCTGCATGTGGTGTTTGTGGGTTGCGTGCAGCACAGTTCTCAGGCTGGCTGGAGCAGGCACTGCATGTGGCACAATCCCAGAGTTGCCAAATTGGGCACCTTGTGTGGTGCAGTCCTTCCAGGCTAGCCACCACATGCAGCATGGCTGCCACTCCAGCCAGATTGCTGCATGCAGCACCCGTTCCAGTCACTCCAGGATCCATGCTGCATGTAGCACGGGTCCCTGATTGGCTGGTGCAGCCACTGGATCAGGGATGCTGATTAGGGGGATGGGGTCTGTGGGCCCACTCTGGCCCACAGACTGGCTCTACACCACTCATCTGGCCCTGCAGGCCCTGCTCTAAGGACTACCTTTATTGGGCGTGTGGTTCAGGGAGAGGTAAGGGTGGCAGAGTACCCCTGTTGAGACCTCTGACCCCATGCCAAGCATTTGCACAACAGAAGGAAGCTGTGATATAAAGAGATGTGGATGTGGATGTGTGATTGCATTATTTTATGGGTACATTTCTAAGCACTAGAATAAACCGCCAAGGTTTTGAGCTCTGAGCTGAACAGACAGCTCTCTTTGTCTGTACCCTAGCCTAAAGGCTTCACTAAGGCCTGCACAAATCCAGTTTCAGGCTGAGCGCTTAAGCTGCTGTTCTGGATACCATATAAATGTCATCATCACCAGGAAACTTTTCTAAATAAACATTGCACAGTTTGACCTGTTATAAAAAGTTTATTTTTTCAGTGCATAATATTGGACTTTGCTGCAAGGAACTTAAACATTCTGACTGTAGTAGGACAGTATTTAAAGAAAAACAGATTTTCTTGTTTAATCATAGGCATTCTGCTTCAACTTGCAAGTCTCAGAAAAGGAAAGAATGTCCTAAGATAAGTGAAGTTACCTAATGTGTTTAGACTTAACTATTTATCCATATTAAAAGGACACGGTCAAGGTTAGTACAATTTGATCTACCTTTTCATCCATGAAGTGTGCTGACTTGTAATTTAGGCACAGAGAAAATCAGTAAAGGTCTGATGCTCCTTCAGGTTTTACATAGATTTAAGAAACCCATAGTGCTAGCAGGATATTTGTAAGGAAACCAATTGTGCATGTTCCTTTGGCAGTTAACGGTTCCTTTAAGTGACTAGAGTTCCTATGCAGCATGGTGATTAGCATACATAAGCAGGAAAAAAGGCATCAAGCAGTGTGTACATGAAATAAAGATGTTATCTGTGTTCTTTCTTAAAATGAAGAAAACTTCAGCAAGGAGATGCCTCTAGAACACAGTGGGTGTTTACTTCTTGAGAAGTTACTCTAAACATTAAGCCTTTATTTAAAAAAAAAAAAAAAACCTTTTTAAAAGGGAAAATCTGGATTTTTTTTTGCACAATGTTTTGTTGCGAAAAGGGTGGTACATTTTTATAATTGTTAATACAAAATGTGTGGGGCCTGCGTTTTTACAGCATTCTGTCTTAATGCTCCTGCCTATTCAGTCTCTGGCTCTTAGGCTTAAGTATGTCTGGTCTTGCACAGGAAAGCCCATTAAAGGTCTACCAATATGCCTGAACCCTCTATGTAGCTACAGTGTGCACGGTCTGTGCTTCCCGAATCATAGCCCATTTAGATGCTGCTAAATGCTTTATCTAATGAGAAAAAGATGTCAGGAACCTGCTGAAGTCTCCTACAGCACTTACCTTGAGAATGTATTCCAGGAAGCTTCTCTGTTGTATGCAAATATTATATATATAATTTTAGCACATCCTATAATTGAGCTAAATAAACATTACAATTTTACATTTTATATTAAAGTATGACATTTGAAATTTGAGCTTTTTTTGATCCTGTCTCTTCATCTTCAATACATGTTAGTTGTATTGAACCTGTTCAGCGGAATTATCTTTTTTTTCAGTGTCTACCATCTAGCAAAGCATATCCTTTGCTAATAAACGATTCAAGTATTTAAATGGCTTTGACTTACAAAGGACAGCGTTAACAGCTTTGAAGCATAAACACCACTTTCTCTTTTTTGGGGAGAGAGCAGGATCAGTGAACTCATTTGTCCCTTATAACCTGAATCTGTCACCATCTTGTGGCTAGATTGAGGCATTTGTCTCATCCTGAGGGTACTGAGTCCAGGCAGAACTTTAGTGGATTAGTAGTACAAGCAGTCCTCGGATTTATGACACAATTGGTTCCTGAAAACTGCATCTTAAGTCGAAACGTTGTAACTCAGAACCAATTTTCTCATAAGAAACAATGTTATAAATGGGGGATTGGTTCCTGAACCAAGGCCCGATACCCTATTTTCACCAAAAATACCCCAGAAATTTGTACTTGATCAATTATAAATGAGTAATATAGCTACATTAGTGTATTTATATTGTAAATAGCAATCATACTGATTTGGAAGGACTTCTTTGAGGTGACTTTACTGGACTTTTTGGAAAGGCTCTTGGTTGGACTTTTTGAAGGGTTCTTGGCTGGAGTCTTCTCAGAAGTCTTGGCTGCGGGTTTTTTTGAGTTTTGGCTGCTTTCTTAAAGAAAATGTCCAAGGAAGTTTGGACGGATGTTCTCCAGGGAGATGAGCAACGCAGCCAACTTGTTCACTGGCATGGCATTGCATCAGATCAAGTGTAAAGTTGAAACTGACATTATAAAGTTGAAACAGGGTGTCAATTTATAAATGTAAGTGTGAAACATTGTAACTCGAAACATTGTCAGTCAAGGACTAAATGTAGTCGTATTTGCATGTGTGTGCGTGTTCATATATATCCATAGATTTTGTATAGTTCTCCTCCGCCATGCCAGTAGTTATGAATACTTGCCATTTAATTCATGACAGTAACTCAGAAAGCTTAATTCTTTCCCCCTTCTCCATCTCTTCCCCCCTGTCTGATCCCATGGGCTGATCTCCCTCTTTCAACATGTGCAGTCTGCAATGTGACTCAGAAGAAGGAACTGAAGTAGCATTGGCTTAATTTGAAAAATATATATAATATAGTTCCCAGCAGGAAATGTTGAATATAATACATTTACATAACAAAATCCAAAAAAGAATAAACTTAAAGGAACAAGATATGTTGGCCCCACATATCTTTTAAATATATTTTCAGGGCTGGATAAAAATAAAGCCCCCTAGTATAAAAAAGGAAAGCAGTGATTTACTTTATGGCCCTTGTGGCAATGTAAAATGGCTTGAGGTGAGTTTGAATGTAATATACCCACAGTAAGGCCCCTTTATGCCACTCAGTGAGAGGAGATGCAGGTGAGGAGAACCTAGAACCACTGCTCCCTGGGCAAGTGGCCTGGGGCTGAAACATAGGCAGACCCCCCC
>NW_005842428.1:1032121-1043315 GCF_000455745.1 Alligator sinensis
TCATGGCTATCTAAATAGCTCCTGAGATATGATTTTTCTCTGGGCCCCCTAGCTGTGCAGGTAAAGGCACAAGAGAATCTGATGCACAGTGCATACAATCGCACTTCCTGCCATGCCACATATGTATGGCAGGAAGTGTGACTGTGGGATTGCAAAATAAATCCCATCAACCCTTACTGCTGGTGTAGGGGGAACTTGGCATCACAATCCCAGGCTCCCCCTGCACTGGCAAGTTGAGATTCCTGCAGCTGGGGGGGTCTCCTCAGCTGACAGTGTTCCCAGCCGAATGCATCAGGTGTCCCTGTGGCTAGGAAACTGCGGCTGATGCAGGCTTCCAGCCATGGACTCTCCATGCACCCCAACAGCTGGGAGACCCAAGGCCTGGGGCACACTTGGGCTACAGGGGTCCCTGGCCATACATTCAATTAGTGGCATGATAGTAAGGAGCCCCCAAAATTATTACACATATTTTGTGTAATTGGGTAATCATGTCTTAAACATAACATGTAGATGGGGCCTAAGACACCAAAGCACAAGACTGAGGCCACACACCATTGATCATACAGAATAGGATACTGCTTTGGAAAACTGTTCATGGCCCTTTTACACAAGGGTTTTTTTTGTCCATGCCAGAACTAGGCTGTCCCTTGCAAGTAACATGGCTGTGGGGGGTCCTACTTCCTTAGACACTAAATTCAACTCGTCTTTAAAATTATCAGAGTTGTAACCCAACTGCTACATGTCAGTGTTTTTAAAAAAGCAAAAATACTTTTCTAGTCATGTCCCAAGGCTCACCATACTACATGAGTAGGGTAAGCTTTGCTCATCTACATGCCTTTCTGAAGAACCGTTGGCTGAACAACTGAACTGATCTGCCTTGGCATTCTGCTGTTTTTTCAAGCCTGTTTACCTACAGATGTGCCTGTGTCATCTGTTGCAGGTGGTGGAACCAGTGTCATAGATTCATAGATGTAGCGTTAGAAGGGACCTAAGTAGATCTTCAAGTCCAGCCCCCTGCCCTGGGCAAGAGAATACTGGGCTAGGTAATTATCAAGCCTCCTCTTAAAGACCCCCAAGGTAGGAGCCAGCACCACTTCCCTTGGAAGTTGGTTCCAGATCCTGGCTGCCCTGACTGTGAAGTAGCGCCTTCTAATATCCAGCCTGAACTTACTCTCAAACAACTTGTGGCCATTATTCCTTGTTACGCTGGGAGGCGCTCGGGGAAACAGGGTCTCTCCCATTCCCCACTGGTCCCCCCTGGTAAGTTTATAGACAGCCACGAGGTCCCCTTTCAGCCTTCTCTTGTGAAGGCTGAACAGGTTCAGGTCCCATAGCCTCTCCTCATAGGGTCTGCCCTGCTGTCCCCGGATCGTGCGAGTGGACCCTCTCAATGCTGGCCACATCTCTCCTAAAGTGCGGCATCCAGAACTGGATGCAGTACTCCAACTGTGGCCTGACCAGTGTTGCATAGAGGGGGAGAATCACCTTGGCCCTGCTTGTGATGCATTTGTGGATGCATGACAAGGTGCAGCTGGCCTTACTGGCTGCGTCCCCAGTTGGTGGCCTATGTTCATTTTAGAATTGATAACGACTCCAAGATCTCTTTCTGCCACTGTGCTTTCGAGAAGGTAGTTCCTCAGCCTATAGGTATGCTGCTGGTTCCTACTGCCTGAGTGCAGTACCCTGCACTTGTCAGTATTGAATCCCATCCTATTCTCATTCGCCCACCCGTGTAACCTGTCCAGGTCCAGTTGTATCTTGTCCCTCCCTTCTAGTGTGCCCACCTCGCCCCAAATCTTGGTGTCGTCAGCAAATTTGAACAGGGTGCTTTTCACCCCCTCATCCAAGTTGCTAATAAAGAAATTGAACAGTGCAGGCCTGAGGACCAAGCCCTGGGGGACTCCACTGTCCACATCCCTCCAGGTCGAAAATGACCCATCCACCACCACTCTCTGGGTGTGGCCCCTCCGCCAATTTGTGACCCATATCTTGTCCCTCCCTTCTAGTGTGCCCACCTCGCCCCAAATCTTGGTGTCGTCAGCAAATTTGAACAGGGTGCTTTTCACCCCCTCATCCAAGTTGCTAATAAAGAAATTGAACAGTGCAGGCCTGAGGACCAAGCCCTGGGGGACTCCACTGTCCACATCCCTCCAGGTCGAAAATGACCCATCCACCACCACTCTCTGGGTGTGGCCCCTCAGCCAATTTGTGACCCATCTGACTGTGTAGGCATCAATGCCACAGTCGCCTAGCTTTTTAATGAGAATGGGGTGAGACGACAGCGTCAAAGTCCTTCCTCCCTGCTGGTTCCTCGCAGATGTGCTCCTGGATAATCTTCTCAAAGAACTTCCCCAGACCGAGGTAAGACTAACGGGCCTGTAGTTGCCCAGGTCCTCTCTCCTCCCTTTTTTGAAAATGGGGACCACATTTGCCTTCTTCCAGTCTTCTGGCACTTGGCCAGAGCACCATGAGTGCTTGTAAAGCTGTGCCAGGGGCCCCACAATATCTCCTGCCAATTCCCTCAGCACCCTTGGGTGGAGAGCATCTGGACCTGCTGATTTGAACACGTTCAGCCCCTCCAGAAGTTCCCTAACTTGGTCTTCCCTGATCCTAGGCCTGGCGGAGTCTCTCCTGAGTCTATCCTGAATCTCGGTGGGGAGCGGTCCCTGCACAAAAAAATGGAGGCAAAGAAATTGTTAAAAAGGTCTGCCTTTTCCTCTGCTGCAACCACCAGCTTGCCAAGCGTATCCCGCAGGGGCCCCATGTTACCCAGTGCCTTCTTCATAACGCCCTATGTATTTAAAAAAGGACTTTTTGTTGTCCTTTATGCTAGCCCTAGTTCTGTATCTGCCTTAGCTTTCCTAACAGCCCCCCCTACAAACCCGAGCAATGGAGGTATACACTTCTTTGGTGTCATTCACGCAAACAATTTTTTGCACATAAGTTCTCCATCTATGTTTTGGTTTAGAGGGGAGAATGGGAAGGAGCTAGTAGTACAACATCTAGTGCCACTAAGTAAAGTAAAAACCACAATTTGGTCACATGTTAGTAAGTATGAGTTCACAGGTGGACAAAGCCTACTACAGGTACCTGTTGAAGGGCTAAATAAAAAATAAATGTCCACCAATTTGAAGCCCAATGACAGCACCCACTTGTTTGTTTTAGGTTGCAGGCACTTCATGGGTATAATTCTGTTACCTCTAGTATATATATGTGCACTTGATTTTCTGTGGGAAGGCAGGAAAGGGGGCAGAAGGAAGTACTCTTGTTCCTCTGGCTTGCATGGCAAATTTCAGAATAAACTGGCACCATCCTCTCTTAGTAGGTATAAATGAAGCACATATTAATTAGCAAAATTACTAAAAGGCAGTGAGTTAGAAACAAAGATGCATGCTAATGGTTTAGGATCACCACCAGAGGACAGTATAAGCAAGCGAGTTTCTAATGCATCAAGGCACAGTAGTCTGGTAGTTCTGTGTTGACTTTTAAGTTCAGACTCCAAATGTCTGGGGAAAAGTCTCACCATCATTGATGGTTCTCAGCTCGAGGCATACCCATATGGTGGGTGGGCTCGCATGTGTGCATGCTTGCATGTGATATCTACTTTACCATAACTAACCCAGCAGCTATTCCAGAAATTCCACTATTACAGATGGTGAAGGACAAAGATTCATTTGCTAATCAGCACAAATGCCAGAAATCTTGAGATAGTCCAAAACTGATAACCAGAAAGGGAATGAATAATCCAGGAATTAATGTAATTTAGGTGAAGGACCCTGCTTGAATCTTAAAACATACTTTGAGTTGTGTCTAGGACAGGAACAAAGGTCTGAGCAAGAACACCAAGCTTTGGTCCCTAGAGGTTTTTGTTGCTTTGCAGTGTCAAAACTCTGTTACCTCCACACATCTTATAATCTATTTTAATTGAGTAAATCCTTCCATTATGACCCAAGCTCTTTTATGTAAGCTTCATTTTACTCATCAGGTACTAAGTCGAGAGATTTCCTGGTGGTAAGCAAAAGAAGCAGAATGAATACTATGGAGGAGATCAACTGAATTCACGAAGAAGGAGTTATATAAAAACAAGAATAAGAAACAGAAGAAACTAATTGCATGTGTGTGTCCTTTCCTGATGGGACAGGACTGTTCTCTGTAGCACATTAGGTGGCACAGTTTAAATGTCTTGTGTTAATTATTTTTAGGCTTTGAGTCTTTTGTTTTATAAATGAGAAAAGGGAGGGGTTCCTCTCCCCTGGGTAATGAGACTCGATTCGACCGCTGCTCCACAAGTAAGCAGGGCCTGGATGGAAAAGGCACATGGGACTGGACAGTTGGGTAGGACAGGCTTGCCTAATTTTAGAAATGGCTGTGCTGGGTTGGAAACTGGACTGCAAAAGGAAACCTTGCTTTTATCTGGGGTGAAGGCATCTCAGAACCAGCATAGGTGTTGCGATGGCTCCTTAGGCTAGGGAGGGAGCAGCATTGATTTAAAAAGGGTGGGGAAAAGAAACTTGAGGTTTGGGCCTTGAACTCTATGATGGGATGAGCCTCCGTTGTAACAGTACAGCTCTGCAGGTATCTGAAGAACTGGGAGAGCAGGCAGCGGGCCTGAGTGGCTCGTGATCAGTCCTGTTGAGGCACCAGATAAATCAACTCTCCTTTTCCCTCATTGCTGCCGAGTTTGGGGTTTGTGTTTTTTTTAAGTCTCAGATTCTTTCCTACCTGTACAACAGCCACCAGCATTGTTGGAGACATTCCCACAAGCACGTTGGGAAAACTGCTGTCCCCTGAGCTATCACTCTCTCCCCTGCCTCACCAAAATGGGGGTCAGGCCTGAATCTTTAAAGCAGCTCAGTGAGCACCAGGGATATGTAAATAGAATTCAGCATTGCATTATTCTTCATCTCCCAGCAGTAATGACAAGCAGAGTCCTTCTGCAGTGGGTGTCTTCCTAGACTATTTGGTGACACTAACCAGATGCAGTTGTTTAACCCTTCTGGTGACCAGAGAGATTGTAAGAACATGAGTCAGTCTATCAGAGAAGCCCCGTTACAGTGTCCCACTCCTGAGCCCTGAAGAGGTTGGATGGACTCCCCTTCCAAATGGCTTTTAGCTGCTCCTGGAATAAATGGTCACACCCATCCCTCTGCAAAAGCCTTGACTTTCTCTGAGGGCTGCTGTTTTGCAGTTGCTGAGCTCACCCTAACCAGCTCATTACTTCGATTATGTGAGAGGTAGTGAGGGTAACCGCTCTCAGCTCAGGGCAAGGCTTTGTGCAATCCTACGCTCCAGTTGTAGGTCTGACCTTGACACCCTATGGCATTAAGCATCTATATTCTCTGCCTAGCCGTTTCCCTATGCCCAGTCTAAAAGTAAGAAGGAAGATGCTCCCTTCACCTCAGCCAACCTCATGGTGATATGAGGAGCACACAAGATCAGCTTAGCAAGTTAGCCACTCCTGCATGTGCAGCATGCACTTGCTTAGTGTACATACGGCAAGTGAGCCACCTGTGTATTTGCTTTGGCAAGTGGCTGGCATGCCATTTGTTCACTAGGCATGTGTAAGTTGGGCACCAACAGTGCCACAGCTTGGCCTGCCTCCTGCCTCCACCCAAACTGTATGTCTGCACAAAACTTTGAGCAGCTGCAAAGTGCTGTGAGGCAACAACTATATATTTAAAATTAACTTGCAAACCTTGCCCAGCCGCTGTCCTCTACGTGAGCTGAAGAGCAGGGCTAGTGCTGGCAGAGAAATGTATCAATGAGGATAAGGTACCCAGTGGTTTGGCAATAAAGGGCCTGCAGAAGTCGGGGAGGGAACATTAGGTACATCCCATGCTCTGTGGACTTCCACATCCCCCTCCAAGCTTTGCCTTGTTCAACCTTTTTCCTGTGTGCACTGCAGCACCTAGTACAATGCCTCAGTGAAGGGCCACTCTGTACTACCCTGGGCCTGGTAATAAGTGTCAGTGCCTTCTTCCTCCCACCCCCAGGAAACAAAAGGCAGACATCTAGCTCTTCCCCCTCCTTTAGACAGCTGGGCTAACTAGATGCAAAGCCCCACAAGAAAGAAAAAAACAAAAAAACAGCCCTTACCTCAGGAGGTGCAGCGCAACTGAGTTGCAGTCCTGCAGAGCAGCCAGGGGAACCAGATGACTCCTGCTCAACATAAGACTCCCTGTTCTCAGTAACTTTGTTTCTGCTTTCAGCTGGCAAAGCCTCGCTGCTGCTAGTGGTGTCCTGTTTTGCCAGCAGCCATATCATGGGTACCCTATGTAGGTTGACTGCATCTGACTTATCTGCATGAGGTGAGCCCAGAGGGTACTTCATGGCTACAAAATCTGCAAGGAACTGATTCCCTCCCCACACCCCCTTTGTGACAAACTCAATGAATAAGGACCTATGCATCTTCAAAGGCACAGCACTAAATAAGGCTGAAGTTGGTTCCTTATTCCCAGTTCCCTAACCTAAACTATACATTTCTGATACAAATAAAACAGTGCAATAAACTGAAACAATCTCCAGGCATTTCCATAAAGGGGACTTCTGTTGTACTAGGTGGATGGCTAGCACCCCAGCCAGCTGGACTGTGGCTGTGCGTCATCATGGTTGGAGGGTGGGGCTATGTTGTCATGGCTTTGTTGAGCTCGTGCATGAAAGAAATTCTTCCCATTCAGCCTCCTGGTAACAGGAAAGTGAGCCAGGAAGGACAGCTGAGGCACAGGACTGAGAGAGTCAGGCCTTCTGGATTCTGCTTTTGGCTCCTAGTCAGGCTCTCTGCGTGATCCACGGGAAGTCCTGCGCTCATGAGATGCTTCACATGGTGACAAGCCTGAAGTTAGAATGAATGCTGGGTTTGTATTAATCAATTACATTTGTCGGCTACAGAGAAACCCAGGGCCACATACTTCCTGAGGATGCATCCATTGCCTTCGGTGGGAGCTGCCTACCTCCCAGCTCCACCTGTCATAGACAGCAAGAGACAAGCTGATGAGCATATGCCAACTTTCTTGGTCATGGCTCAGCCTCAAGGGGCAATGCACAATGCACGTAGGAGGAATAGCGTTATACTGTGTTACACTGGACTATACCTATAAGAATATTTGACTTGTGTCTTTCTCCTTCTTAATATACTTTCATGGTTGCTCCTGAGCAAACTTCATTCACTGATAAGGGATGTGCACATGGCATGACACATTGGGTGAGATTCACAAAGTGATGCTCAGCACCCCCTGTCTCCAGCAGCGTAATTTGCAAACCTGAGTTAGATGCTTAAGTCATAGGCCCCCCAAGCACCACTTACCATTGAAGAAACAAGGTTGCATTTACATGACTTTTGAGCACCTAACTCGGCAAATGCAATTCCTAATTGATCTTGGGCATCTAGATTACACAGCTCCATTTTGAGCCACTGCAGGCTCAGAAACATTGCACAGAAACACCTCCAGTTACGCTCATAAAAGAGCTTCCTCCAGCTGAGAAGTACCTAACCACCTCCTCCCCCATGCCCCCTGCTCCCCACAACAGAGGAGGACAGGTTTCCTCTTTTAGCCATTAAGGCACAAGACCAAGAAGTAAGAGGTCTAAATTGTAGACCCTCCACAGCCAGAAGGTGATTTGAACTCACATTTACATATTTCCCAGCAATATGCTGTAACTGCCAAGCATGGCTTAGGGTCTCCTCCCTCCCATTGAAATGGGATTGCTGTTTAGGTGTCAAAGTGTGGCTGAATCCTTAGTTTGTAGCTCCCAGTAGGGCTCAGAATGAAGTAGGTCTGATAGTGCTGAGTAGTTTAGCCCCTCACAGGGATAGGCATCTTATCAGCTAACTCTGTTCAGCCAAGAGAGAGGGAAACTCCTCAGGCCAAGAGGAGAGTTAGACCAGTGAGCACTCTCCTAGGAGAGAGAGAAGGACCTCTGGGTTCTGGCCCCTGGAATTGCTGAGGTATTTTGCATTAAAATAGCTACTGGGTAAAATACACAAGCAGCATTCCCTCCAGCCCCATCAAGGTGGCTAGACTGTATATCCCTCCCAGCATGCACAAGCCACAGCAGCCTATGCTGAAGCACCTGAGGACATTTTCAAGATACAGTGGAAGAGTCTAATGCATCCAGGTGCCTCAGGAGTTTTGTTACCACTGAAAGGAGTCCATACAAATTGCTTTTGGTGACATACATTCCTGAACTCTACTCAAGTTCTGCTTTAAAAATCTAGGGCCTCTATTGGAACAAGACTCTACCAGCCTGGAGCTGTGAAGATACTCAGGGGCAGGTGACTAGAGCTAGATCCTTTGAGGACAAAGGTAACTTACTGCCACATCAGGTATGTAGATCATGTCCTCAGAACACCTGCTCAGCTGCTCTCTCACCCTAGAGGCACCTAAAGTCATCCCAGTTTCCAACATCCAAATTCCATAAGCCCTCATTGGTCAGCTTATGAAATGCCCCAAACCACCCAAGGGCTGAACTACTCAGCAGTTGGGGTTATTTTGCCCTGAGACCTACTGGGAGGTACAAATTTAGGATTCAGCCACACTGACCACTACAGGTCCTAACAGACTCATGGCTTTCAAAGGAAACCCAAGGGTCATCTACTCCCTAGTCCTGCACTGATGCAGGCATCACTGTTCCCAAAACATCCCTGGCAGATGCCTATTCAGCCTCTTCTTGAAAGTTTCCGGAGACTCCACAGCTTCCCTGTGCAGCTTGTCCCATTGTCTTGCTGTTCTAGTCACTTTGGGGAACAGATCTGGCCCGCAGGCTGTAGCCTGAGCACCACCACTGCAGCATAGCATAGGTAAAAGCAAGAAAGACAAAGGCACTGCCAGATGTAACTGGTTAATGCAGGGTGTCAAACATCCAGCCTGTTGAACTGGGTCATCTGGCCTGTGGACTCTGCTGGCTGTAGTGGTGAAGCTTCTGGCCATGGTGTCACTGGCGCTGCCAGTGCCCCAGCTTCACTGGGGCGCAGGCTGCCACCATGGGAAACCCCACCACCACAGCACCAGAACTAGGGCCCTGGCTGCATTTACAGGGCTTGTGCCCATGGTGCTCTGTGGATACTTAGACCCTAGCTCTCACAAGGGCACAGGATTCTGCCACAGGAAGCCACAGTGGCTAGACTTGTGCTTGGGGTGCTTCAGGAACACACATTTCTGCCCGCAGTGCCACTGGAGCTGCCCAGGTGAGAGCTGGAGCGCAGCCCACAAGCACTTGAAAAGCAGGCAGTGCAGCCCTCCAACTGATTTGAGTTTGACACTCCTGGGTTAATATGCGCGCAGAGGATCCTAATAAGCCCCAGCCCCGTGTTACAGTGAAAGGCAAATCCTTGAAATCCTCCCAGAATCCTTGAAAAATCTCATCTAGGGAAAAACTTGGTAGCAGAAGACAAGACCCTAAGGCCAGGAACCTCAGGCAGAAGCATCACAGCACCTCATTCAAAAAAATCCCCAGCCTTAGCTGTGGTCAACATCCCACAGTGCTTCAGAGAAAGGTGCATACCACCCCCAAGAAGCCAGTAGCATTTGTCATAGGAAAACATACCTTCTGGCCCCAACTGGCAACAAGCAAATGCAAGAGCTTACCAGATATCTTCCACACTGCAAGTGACCTCTGCAACCCAAATGGGGCTTGCAAATGCTAACTTCCACATAATACAGATGCTGATTGTTGACCAAAGACCTCCTTACCCCATCATACTATTCCATCCATCAACTAAGCTACTTAAATCCTAAAGGAATTTGGATTCTTTGCCCTGCACCACTCCTATTTGGTTTGGAAGACCAAAACTTCACTCCCCTGATATTTAGAAATCTTCTGATTTCCAGTTCAAATGTATCTATAGCCAACTTCTAGTCATTTGATCTTGTACCAGTGTTTCTTTAGCCTAAAAAGCTCTTCTTTTTCCCTAATATTCTTCCTGGAAATCCATCCTGGTTTGGCAAGATTTGTTCTCAGCAGCAGAAGCGTAGCAGGGCAGTTCCATGCCTACAGACATGATGTACGGGGTAGCACTAGCTGCCATGGTGCTGATTACAGCAGCAACTATTTTTACACTTTCCTACCCCTCTCCCCCCCCCAAAAAAAAAGTGCCACCTAAAGCTGCTGGTCCAGTTGCCACCCCTCAGTTATACTACTGCTTAGCAAATCCATGCTACCTACTAGTGATCACCTCCGCAGCTCGCAAGTATGCACAATGGTCTATTTTTTAAATAATTTGGTCTAATAACTTCTCAAGTATGGAAGCCAGGCTGACTATTCTGTAGTTCCCCTGTAATTTTCACCCTTTTTAAACTTGGGCACAATTTTAGCTCTTTCCACTTCTCTGGGACTTCTCTTTTCAAGATATTATTGCCAGTGCCTAAGAGATTTCTTCAACTAGTTCCTTCAGCATTCTGGAGAGGATTTCATCAGGCCCTGCTGAAATATTTATTCATGCTGATTAACACTTCTGTAACACATTTGATACTTATCAGGGATCCCGGTTTTCTCTGATTAAAAATTGCAAATTCTCTAATTAAAAACCCAAAATCCGTGATAAAAATTAAAGGCCCACCCCACCCCCCGCACTGCTGGTGCCCCACACTCCCTCCCCCCCCCAGTCTCAACAGCCCTGATGCCCCCTGACCCCACATGCACATGTGCCCTGGCCCAGACCAGCATACCGTGCATAGTGCACACAAAACAGGCCCCACGTGCCACATGTGGGGCTGGCGGGGGGGGGAGTGTGCCCCTGTGCCCACTCCCAGGAGCAGGGCCGGGGGGTGAGGGCAGGGGTGCCACTCTGTGGGCCACACGCATGCCGGCCGGCCTGACAGGAGGTTTGCACACAGAGGCCACCACTGCAAATCTGCCACTGCACCCTGCTCTACCATCCCTCGGCCACCTGCATGGCTTTGTGGGCAAGGGGCGCAGGGCGCAGCAGCGGCAGCTTGTTGGCAACCACTATGTGCAGGCCACATACATGCTGCTCGGCAGCGGGGGTGAAGCAGGGGGCTTGCATGCAGTGGCATACCCTGCAACCGGCTGCACGGCTCTGCGGGGGTACAGGGTGGTGGCAGCTGCATGCAGGGTGGGGGGCCTATGCACGCAAGCACTGCCACTGCGGAGCCATGCCCTTCACCCCCGGATCCTAGAGGTAAGTGGGGCGTGCTGCCGGCCCCAGGCAGCACACCGCAGCTAGGCGCAGAGCCAC
>NW_005842428.1:1043325-1045958 GCF_000455745.1 Alligator sinensis
GGGGGGGGGGGGGGGGGGGGGTCTTGGCAGGCAAGCAATGCGGGGCGCAGTGTGGTGGTGCCCGCCATGTGCGGGCCACACACATGCCGCCTGCGCAGGGGAGGGGGAGAGGGAGGCTGGCATGTGGCCAGAGCACAGCTCCGTGGCCAGCTCTGCAGCCACGGTGAGGGATGTGGGCGCGGGGGCAGGGGCTTGGGCTTGCACGTGGCGCTGCTGCTTACCTGGAGTCTGTGATGGTGGTGACGGCTGGTGGCCTCACAACCACCCCACCCCCCCTGCTGCCATGGAGCCGTGCCCGGAGCTGTGCAGCCAACTGCTGGGCAGCAGCAGCAGCGTGGTGGTGGCCAGGAGGCAGGCAGCCATCCCCACCACCATCCTGCACTGTGCCACTGCCACCAGCTGCACAGCTCCGAGCATGGCTCTGCAACCGCAGCAGGAGGTTTTGTACGCAGCGGCCATCACCTCTGTCCTTCTATGTTTATCTCTGGCCACCCATCTGTCTATCTGCCTAGATACCTATCTATGTCTTCATCTATCCATCTATCTGTCTCTCCATCTCTCCCTCTCTATCCCTACCTCTGTCTCTACCCTGATATTTCTATTCATCTCTCCACGTATCATTTAGCTACATGTATCTGTCCCTCTTTATCCATCCATCTTTATCTCTGTCCATCTCTGTCTCTATTGCCCTCTATCTAGATTACTCTACTCATCTCTATATCCATCTCTCTCTGTCTCTATGTACCTATATCCACCTTTCTCTATCCATCTATCTCTAGCTCCCTAGATAGCTCTATCCATACATCTATTATCTTCCTATCTGTCCATCTCCATCCATCCATCCTGCAAACCAGTCCACCCATCCATCCAATGAACCAGACCATCCATCTCTATCCATCTGTCTGTCTATCCATCTCTCTCAATCTCTGTCTACCTACATAGATATTTCTATTCATCTATCCATATATCATCTAGTTATCTGTCCATCCAGCCAATGAACCAGTCAGCTATCTGTCCATTTCCATAACCCCATCCACCCATTCATCTGTCCATCCAGCCAGCCATCTCCATAACCCCTGTCCATTCATCCATCTCTTACTCCTCTCCCCACACCAACCGTATAACCCTGTCCACCCGTCCACCCACCCATCCATCATCTCTATCTCTCTCCACCTAGGTATCACTATCCCTCTATCCATACACCTTTCATCTAGCTGTCTATCTCTGCCCATCTGCACCTCTCGCCATCCCTATGTTCCTGCTTTCTCTCTCCCCATCATCTCTGTTGCCCCATAGTGCCCAGACCCACTGAGCTGCCAAATAGTGGCAGAAACCCATAGCAGATCCTACCAGTCCCCTGCCCCCCCTCCCACTCCCTCCAAGCCTGGTGTCCAGCTCAGCCTGGGGGTGCCCAGCAGCATGGAGCAGCCCACAGCACTAGGGAGGGGAGGCTGCAGCCCGGCTGGGGCCCAGATCGTCCCTGCCTGGTGGCCTGGACCCAGAATGGCCTCTGACCCCTGCCGGGTGCAGCTTGCGGGGCCACAGGGCTCTGGGAACTGGAGGGCACGGTTTTGCAGGGCAGGTGCTGTGGTTAAGAGCAGGGCAGGCACACAGAACCCAGGCATCCAGGACATGGATACTGGGACACACACATACACATCCCCAGGTGTCTGGGACACATGCTCAGAACCTAGACCTCTGGGACACACACACACACCCAGGGCATTCGGGACACACAACCTGGGCATTTGGGACACACACATGCATGCACACACAGAACCCAGGCATCCAGGACACACATGGAATCCAGGCCTCTGGGGGACACATACAGACAACACCCAGGCTTGACACACACACACACACACACACACACACACACACACACATCCACACGTGCACAACCCAGGCATCTGGGATGCACACACACACAATCATCTCTCCATATATCATCCAGGCTTCCAGACACACATACACACACACACACACAATACAGGCATCCTGGACACACACACAAACACGCACGTGCATACATGCATGCATAGGACCCGGGTGTCAGAGTACCCAGGCGTCCAGGACACAGAAACAGAGATGCACACTCACAAAACCCAGACATCTGGGACACGTGCATGTGCACACACACATGCTTTCCCCACAGCAGCCCCTGTGGCAAGGTCTGAGATCCCAGGGATGGGTGCACCAGACACCCCCACCCCAGGCTGTGTAGCCTGTCCTTCCCAGCTCAGTGTCCCCTGGGCTGGGGGCCCCTGCAGCACCACAACCCCCAAGGGCGGGCCCCAAGCCTGGCTCCTTGCCCCACTGGGGCTGTCTGAAGCCTGCCCAGTGGGGCAAGAGGAAGGGACCATCAGCCAAGATCCAGAGCATCTCTGGGCCCAGCGCTACCCTGTCCCCATGCTGGCATCTGTCCCCCACTGCTGCCCTGGGATGTCACGACTGCGAATGCCACCATGTTATGGCTGCCATCGCCACCATTATGGCTGCTGGGTAGGGCAGAGACAGCCCATGGCTGGGCTACTTCAGCCTTGGTGCCCAGGAACAAGCCGCCGCTGCACCCCACAGTCACTCCAGCTCCCCTTTCACCCTATGGGGTGGTGGCAGCGGTGGCAGCCGCTGCC
>NW_005842428.1:1045968-1059886 GCF_000455745.1 Alligator sinensis
CCCGCCTGTGCCAGCAGTGACTGCCGCTGGGTACAAAGCCCCCATGGCTCTGCGGCCACAGAGGGAGGCTTTGTACACAGCAGCCATCACCGCCATCATGGCCCTCCAGGTAAGCATCAGCGCCGCATACGACCCCAAGCCCAAGCCCTTGCCCCACCCCCTCATCCCTCACTGTGGCTGCAGAGCCGGCCATGGAGCTGTGCTCTGGCCACATGCCAGCCTCCTTCTCCCCTGGGCAGCCGGCCAGACAGCATGTGTGCGCTCACATGGCGGGCACCACCACACTGTGCCCTGCATCACTTCCCCGCTAAGCCCCTTGCAGAGGGGCAGCCCTGCCCTCACCCCCTGGCCCTGCTCCCAGCTTTGATGTGGCGCCTGGGGCCAGCAGCACCCACAACTCCCTCAGCCCCCAACTATCTTCCCCAGACCTGCCCCAAGCTCCACTTACCTCCATGCTCCAGGGGTGAGGGGTGAGCCCGGCCATGGCTGCCTCAGAGGCTCAGGCCCCACCCTTCTTACTCTCCTCCCCCTCTGGCCAGGGCTGGGGGTTTCCCACCCTTTTTGCAAATCAGCTCTTGCAGGCTGGAGCTGTGCCAGCCTGCAAGAGCTCTTTGCAAAAGCAGAGACTCCGTGGATTTCTCTGCTAAAAAGAGAAATCTGCGTTTTCTCTGATAAAAACAGGGAATCCGTGGTTTTCTTTGTTTTTCCGTGGGAAACGGAAAACCGGGATCCCTGTTTATCATGTCTGCAGCCTTCCCCTTCTTTGTCTATAGCAACTTTGCTCATTGTCTGGACATGGTTTATAGCTTTGTGAAGACTGAGGCAGAGTAGGCCCTAAGTAGCTTTTGTGCTTCATTGCTAGCTCACCATCTCCACTGAGCAGCCTGCAAAACTGCTGCTTTACCTTTTCCATCTGACATTATTTGTAGAACATATTATTATCTGCTCTGAATATGCATAACAGACCAGGCCATGCATAAATAACAGCATTTTTTTAAACCCAAAAATCTCTAATCAGCACATGAGCAACCTAGGTGAAATCTCCTTTGCCTGATGGGATTTGAATGCACATGTCCCAAAGGCCTAGAGAGTGCCTTACCCTCTAGGTCAGGAGTGTCCACTTCATTTGGTCCCATGGGGCTGGATTCAGACCACAGGTCTTCCCTGGGACAGATAACCTACCTCTGGTGATGATAGGTTGTAGGTACAGCTGCCAGAGCTACTGCATTGGCTTGGTTCCAGAGCTCGGGGTGAACGTTGCTACCATTCACCCCTGCCAATAGCTGATTTTTCATTTTGCCAAGGACAACCAAAGACCCTGAACTCAGCAAAAGGCAAGAGGATAGAGAGGCCAAGCAGCCACAGCATTCATCCTCGGGGTCCAGACCTACACCAACAAGCCCTGCAGGCCACCACTTAACCACTCCCGAGCTCCATATGGCCTGCGTGCAACCAGTTGGACAGCCTTGGTTTAGGTGATAAGAGTATTCATAGACTCATAGAAGTAGGGTCGGAAAGGACCTTGTAGATCTTCAAGTCCGACCCCCTGCCTGGGCAGGAGGAAAACTGGGCTCAAATGACCCCAGCCAGGTAGGCATCAAGCCTCTTTTTAAGGCCCCCCAGGGTAGGAGCCAGCACCACTTCCCTTGGAAGTTGGTTCCAGATCCTAGCCGTCCTGACTGTGAAGTAGTTCTTATGGATGTCTACTCTAAACCTACTCTCCAACAACTTGTGGCCGTTATTCCTTGTTATCCCAGGGGGCGCTAGGGGAAACAAGGTCTCCCCCAAACCCTTCTGGTCCCCGCTAGTGAGTTTATAGACGGTCACCAGGTCCCCCCTCAGCCTTCTCTTGTGAAGGCTGAACAGGTTCAGGTCCCGTAGCCTCTCCTTGTAGGGTCTGCCCTGCTGTCCCCGGATCATACGGGTGGCCCTCCTCTGGACCCTCTCAATGTTGTCCACATCCCTCTTGAAGTGGGGTGCCCAGAACTGGACACAGTACTCCAGCTGCGGCCTGACCAGTGTCACGTAGAGAGGGAGGCCTTGGCCCTACTTGAGATGCACCTATGGATGCACGATAGGGTCCGGTTGGCCCTGCCAGCTGTGACCTCGCATTGTCGGCCCACGTTCATCTTGGAGTCAGTGATGACTGACTCCATCAGATTGCCCTGCGTATCTTGCAGGGGCCCCACATTTCCCGGTGCCTTCTTCATCCTCCCTATACATTTGAAAAAGGACTTTTTATTATCTTTGATCTTGGACACTAGTCCTAGCTCTATGTCCACCTTAGCTTTCCTAACAGCCCCCCTACAGGCCCGAGCAGTGGAGGTATACTCTTCTTTGGAGATAGCACCCCCCTTCCACCGGGTGTACACCGCCTTTTTGGCAACCAGGCATTCCCGGACGTCCTTGGTGAGCCAGGGAGGCTTTTGGGCACTCTTGCCCCACTTGCTTCTTGTTGGGATCGTCATCCCTTGGGCCCTGAGTATCATCTCCTTAAGGAACGACCACTCATCTTGGGCACTGAGTTCCCCTGCCCTCGAGAACCCCAGTGCCTCTCCCACCAATCTCAACTCGGTGAAGCTGGCCCTCTTGAAATCTAGGGCTACTGCCTCGCTGCAAGCCCTTGTCACCCTGCGCTGGATGGTGAATTCCAGCAAGCGATGATCGCTATCACCCAGGGGGTCAAGGACCTGGAGCCCCCTTACCAGATCATCGCCTGTGGCCAGGACCAGGTCCAACAGGGCATTTCCTCTGGTGGGACTGTGCACCTCCTGGGTTAAGTGGAGGTCCTGCATCTCAGCCAGGAACCTCCTGGAATGGTCCGACCTGGCTGACTGCTTCTCCCAGCAGATGTCCGGGTAATTTAGATCACCCATGACAACTACATCCCTTGCCTTAAGTGCCTCTGCAAGCTGGCCCGAAAATTCCCGGTCCAGCTCCTCCCCTTGGTTGGGGGAGACTCCCACCGTTAAATCCCTCTCCCCCCGGTCCCCTTGTATCTCGACCCAGAGCACTTCAGCTTGCCCCTCCTCTGACCCCATTTTGCTGGCAGAGGATGTGTATTGCTCTTTGACATAGAGCGCCACACCCCCTCCCTTCCTTCCTTCTCTATCCCTCCTGGAGAGCCTATAGCTCCTAATGCTAACTGCTCAGTCGTGGGATGAATCCCACCACGTTTCTGTAAGCCCTACTATGTCTGGGTTTGAACTGGCTATTCTGCGGGCAAGTTCCTCCTGTTTGTTCCCCATACTACGAGCATTGGTATACAGGCATTTAAGGTATTCTGAGGCAGAGTGCTCTCAATCTCTCCTGTTGGAGTTGTTCCACTGTGCATGGAAGAATTAACTACTCAATGGGGCCACAGAGAAAGAAAAACTCTATAGCCCACTGTTTAGGGCACTGGAAGTGAGGTGGAGATCTGGGTTCCTGTTCCAACTCCAATAAATACTCAATAGAAAACAGTGAAATAGTCACTGGAAAACATATGGAAAACCAAGACTCTCACCTGCCATGTACATGACCTTAGCATTAAGCTAAAATTATTCTCCGTCTGGAAGGACTATTCATTGCAGCACTCAGATGGAAATGTTTAGACAGTGCCAGATTTCACAATCACCAAAGGCCAAAGCTCCACATCCTACAGATGTTTCCCCAGCTGTTGATGTGGATGAATGATGGATGGGCTACCATACTCCTCCTTTCAGGGAGGAGGAGGACATCATGACGACTATTTTAGTCAGATTTTTCATATTTTAATCAACAATCCAAAAGCTAAGGCAACTCACAATGGTTCATAAATTTCTGGAACTCTGTTGTATTAAATGAACTTTCTACGTGCAGGACTTGAGTATTTTGTAAGTTGGCATGGAGCAACTTGCAAGATTCAACACCACTGAAATTTGGGTAGGATTTGGAATCTGGGTTCTGCCATTCAAGCCTCTTTCCTGTTTATTTCTTCCTCCTGACTAAACGTCTTCTTTTCATCCCTTCACATTTGAGAACTTAAGTCTTGCACTCAGCCAGTTACAACAGATACTCGTTTTAGTAGCTTTGAGAAGCTGTGATTTCTTGTTGGGAGCTCTTGCTAAGACAGAAAGAGAAGAGCCCTGATTGAAGCACAGAAGGAAATGGAAAATTCCATCTTTACCCAGAAGATAAATTAGAAAAAGATCTCATTTTTCAACTAGTGAGGAATTTGCCTCAGCCTGCTGTGAAATATTATTCTGGAGACTAATTTCAGCTTTACCATTTCTGGTACTTTTTCTTTTCTACAAAATGCTAAAAAAGTTGAGTTTAGAAAAGATTCTGAAAGGTTCTTTATGTGTTGGAGATATTTACTAAACTGAAAATACAGAGCTAACTGCAAGTGCAGTACACAGTGACGGGGTGGGTGGGTGTAGTTCTATACAGGTCTGCATTCAGGCAACCTCAAACTCTCAGCACATCCCATACAAGCCCCCATGAACATGAAACACCCCTAGGGTGTTACTTCTGGTTGCACTGTTACTTGCAGAGGCTGCGGATCTAAGAGTTGGCCTCTTGATAAGCTCAACAACATACATCTTGGGGTGGACTGTGGCTTCTCCCACCACTTTGGGCCAATGTAGGCAGGCTGGTGTATTATCAGCTCCACCTCCACACATACACAGAACCATGTGCTACTCCCACCCCTGTATTGGAGCCATGATATAGAAAGAGCAGGAAGAGCCTTTAAAAACTATGGGCTCCTCTGGACAGATGGTGATGGGCCCATCCAGTGTCCAGAGTTTCAGAGATAACAAACTTTTAAGAGTGATGGAGCATTCATCCCTCACAGGTTTTGCTTTAGGCTCTTAGCAGACTTAGCAGGCCCCTCTGCATAAGTTATGCCTGGGCTTATATTATTATTATTATTATTATTAGGGACCTACCCAAATTGAGGTGGCAGACAGGCAATTTCATGGACCAATTATAACATCAGCCGCTATTTTTGTAGATTTATCACAGCACCCCCTTCCCTCCCCTCACTGATTGGCCAAGGGATGCTGGTGGTCTCACCCCTCAACTGCTGATTCACCAAAAGCAATGAAGTGCAGTGATTAATCTGCACCAGTCATGTGGCATGAGACTGCATATCTCAGGAAAGCTAAACTAGATCACAGCCAGAGCCCATCAGGCCCCATGCCAGCAGAGGCTGCAGATGTGACATCTGCAGAGCACACTGGATCTAAAGAAAGTACTCATCTGTTTCCTTCCATCTGCAGAAATCATGGCTGGTGTAGGAGTGAGAAAGAATTTACCAATGAATGGAGCCAGAAGTGCATCTTTCAGAAGGACAAGAGGGAAAAGGAAATCCCCAAGAGGTGGAAATGATTAAAAAGCAGACATTAGTAATCATGCCTTTAATAGTTTGTAAATATAATTTAAAAATTCCAGATGGCTAACGATACACATTTTTTGTACACACCTGACATCTGAAAATGAATGATGAGTCCACAATCTAGTTGTTCGGTTTCATCCCTTTTCTAACACACAAATTAAATTCTCACTCACTCTTGTATGCAACAGTTTTATGGGGAAAAAGAATCTTGTTTGATGTTCCTTCTTTTACTGACACAGCTGCTTTGCAGTTACAGCTGGACAACTAAAGGTCTCATTCAATAAAAAGGAAAAAAAACCTCTACATTCAAGCTAGCAGAAAAATACTGAAAGCTCTTTTTTCTCTCCCCACACACAAACTCCTCGTCCAAATAAACCAAAATAACATTGTCATTTCCTGTAAAACAAAAAACCTGCAAGTATACTTAGGCAACTCTTTTTTGGACCCAAGGCTTTATTAAACTTAAAACATCACAGTGAAATGATTCCTCTTCCAAAATGTTCAGTGTACAAACAGAATTCACATCTAAATGAACAAGGATGAAACATGCTCACCACAAAAAGCAAATTTCCCAACACAGGGCCTCCAATTAGGCTTCAAAAGCCTCATTTAAGAATCTAAATAAGCAGTTTGATTTCCAGAGTTCCTGCAGCTCCCATCAACTCAGTGAGAGCTGGGAATCACTCAACATTTCAGACTGAGGCTATTCCTCATTAGGTACCTAGAAATACTCAGAAGCCTACTTTTAGAAACCCAGATCTGAAAGTTATGGGCAAAGTATTTCCTACACAGGCATGTCTGAAGGAGCAGAAACCGAATCACTACAGAATCTCCATCAGAGGTTCCCAAGCACACACCTGCACCCATTCTGGCTTGTATAATTAGCATTCTACCTGGGCGTCCCTTAGCACTTAGTTCTTGGACTAAATCCTATGAAGTATTGACGGTCTTCACTCATGTGGAAGCCAATGGGAAATTAAGCTACTCAGCACTTTGCAGGATTAGGTTCTGAATAAGAAGCACTGAATAATGACTAGTTCTGTTGCCACTGAAGTCAATGCCAAGATTTTCACCGATTTCAATGGTAGCAGAATTAGGAAGACCTTAGGTAACACACCTCTCTCCTTGGCCATGCTGCATTGCTCCCACTTCCCAATCTAACCACCAGCAGAGCTAAGGTTGCTCCTAATCAGTGTTATTACAAGACTGGAGCTTGGGACAGCCTACACTTCCCTGGTGGTTAGACCATGGACAGAGAAGTGGAAAGCGGAGAGCGTGTGCTGGCCCAGCCAAAGTCTTTGACTTGTTACCTGGTGCACGTACCCAGACTACACAGAAAATCTCTGACCTAGAGTGAAACCAAAGAAGAAAGAACATAAAAATAAAGTGAAAATGTGAACCTTCTTGTTTTGGCTCCATCCCCTGCTGTTTTTGCTAGCAAATCCACTACAAGTGCCAATTAATCCCTAGCCAAATCCCCTCTTTCAGTCTTATGTACATACCCCCCTAAAAAAAAGTCACAACAACAAGTGCAAAGGCAAAGATAGCGCAGACTAGGAGTTCTGAAGATTGTAGCTGACTGACAGCTCGAGTGTGTTGATAAAAGTTGAAGCAGAGAGGTCTATCCTTCTCGGATAAAAACCTGTTTTACCAGCTTCTAATATACAGAGTGCCTAACCCAACATAAATAATTAGAGATTAATTAAAAATAATATATTATTCTAGATTTTTTTTAGTTGTCATGTAAAATCTCTATACTCTTGACATCTATGTGAACGACTCAAAATAAAAACAGGCACTTGCAATGCCTTCTCAAGCACTATTGTGATTTTTAAAGTACATGTATAGAAATTGAGCAAATGAGATTAATGCCTACAGTAGAAAGTTAGGGGAGCTCTTCATGGTGCTGGCTTTTTCAAGTCTCGGATCTGTTTAATCAAGTAGTTCTTCTCATCAGTGAACTGTTCATCGTCCGTCCGCTCTTTCTGGAAACTGCTTAGAAACTCAATTAGCTTGGGCTGATTTTTCAACAGGATCTCCACGATAGGCTGCGTTTTGTTTGGGCTGGCCACAAAAACCTAACATGCAAATAGAACCACACACACAGAAACAGAAACAGAAGAGAGGGTAAATAGTCAGAGCCACAACAGTGCCTTCAATCTTTTCTGTTGAGTTAGCTGGATCTGGGGTATCTGATTCTGTGCAATACACTATGCATCCACTGACTGCAGTGGGGAAATGCTGGGGGAGAGGCTGCAAAGCTGTTGGTGGCAAGTGCCTGATCCTGTGACCTGTTCTAGCTGACATTAAGGTCCAGAATGCTTCAGAACAGCCCCTCAGGTACTCTAAGGGCTGGCCACAGCTGCTCTATGACCAGGCCCTGTCTGTCCCTGACAACCTGTGCCTCAGGAGCTGCTAGGAGAGCACAGAACAGATTGCGCTAGCCCTATAGCAGTTGGAAAGACTCAAAAACCTTTGGGCCCCTTAGTGATGCCAAGAGCCTGCAGCAGGAAAGGGAATCCTTCCCTGAATGTGTGTGTATATATATATGGGAAAGCAGCAAGAGGTACATTACACTCGTTTTTGGTAACACTTCCCCTTGCTTTGCTCTTATTGTCGACAAAAAGTTTGATCAGAAACCCAGCTGTTGAGCGTTAGCTACAAACCCCCAGCTACCTCTACCTACCAGAGCCTGCAACATGAAATGTCACATAACTGAAACAAACAGGACAACGGAAGGGCCTTGTAGCCTTGTTGAAATGTCCCTATTAAACCAGACCTAAAATTAGACCAAGCAGCTTTGTTTTGGTTGGGAACCAACGTCATCCTCCGCCCTACCTAGACAGCTCTCATGAGCAGGCAGAGGATGGAAATTTACAAGAGCAGGCTCCTAGCCCCTCCCCTGAGCTCACAAGGACAGAGCCAAGAGGCGAAGCGGAGGGATGTTATGACATGCACACGTGTGCTGATCACTGCCAGCCCAGCCCCTGGGGCTTGTTCCTGGGTCAACCCGGTGAGAGGCTAGGATTTTTCCTTTGTAGTAACCATTCACTGTGCAGGTACAGAAGCTTTTCAGGATCTGGAAGAAAAATATTTTTATGCAATTTCTAAGACAAGTGCAATCTCCATTTGTTCGCCTCCTCCCCTTACTGTGACGGTGTTTCTTTAAAACATCTTACACCCCAGCTAGCTAAAGAAAAAACTTAACCTGACTGGATAGAAGCCAGTGGTGACAAGTTCTTCCCAGAGATCCCAGTGTGTTAGACCTATGTAAATGTCAGTCATTAATTCCACATCAGGGAAAATACAAGGTAGCAGCAAGAAGTGTTCTTGCATCTGGCTTCCAGTGGGGTTACCATAGAGGGTCAACAAAACACTGTGTCATATTTTGTGGAACTACATAAATAACTCAGCCACTCTGTATTCAACTAGAAGAAATTAAGGATAGACAGGACTGGAGACTGTCCAGGTTTCCTCCCAGCCTGGCAAACCAGAATAAAAGCAAACATCTGCTGACAATCAGATGGGCACTGCATTAGACAGAGCACACAAAGAACAGCAGGAAAAGAAAGGCTCTTCAGCGTGGTGGAGGAGGAGTCCGCACTGACTCCTGGGCAGATGTACCCTCCAACCCCAAGGAAAGCCAGCCAGGAATCTAGAGACAAGGAGGGGCTATGCCAGCCTTCACTATATCCCAAGCTGCAGGTCTGTAGCCACCAGCTGCCTGCTTGCACAAATCTAGTCCTTTTTTTCTGAAGATTCACGTCTTTAATACCTAAAAACCCTTAGTGGCCACTGCCTGTAAACTTCTGAGTCAGTGCAGGGCCCCTTCAGAGCAACCACTCCTAACAACAATTTCCTTGCCTGAAGCTCAAAATACAGCATCGTATTAGAGACGCATTTATCCATCAGAGATGTAGTCAAGTCACAGCCCCCCTGAGTGCACCAAGAGCTCCAGACAACAATTTACTCAGCCACTGCCTTGATCATTTAAAAACAACATTCCTTCCAAGACAAGAACACATGATATTCTACAAATGGTATGTTATTTCCTGCAGTTTTCATAAACAGATGTATTGTTTACCAGAGCATAACCTACTGGTGTGTGTCTGTTCTATGTCCCCTCTCTGGGCCCCAACCCACTGGGACCAGGAATTAACACACAACTTCAGCATGAACCGTAGCAGCTCTGGAAAACCCTGTATCGGTTCTCTGTTTGCTGGCCATGGAGTGTTCATCACAAGAGTGCAATATCAATTGATTTACACTGCCCCACATTTTTAGAACCTACGAGTGATTAAGGTGCCTAAATGGAGACATGTTATAAGGGCCTGACCTTCTACTCTGCTGAGTAATCATCCTTCAAGACAACTCAAGTATGCATATTTTATCTATACACACACACACACACACACACACACACACACACACACAAGAAAGGAAACTAGCCTGAAAGGCTTCAGTTTTAAAAACTAATAAATGTCATAGCCCACCATAGATATTACAGTGGTAAAGATTACACAGCACATAATGTCTCCAATTAAACTGAATTCTGCATCTTTGTCTCAGTCTGCATAAGTCCTTACCTTCCCTCCCACAAAACCGGCATAAAGAAATAGAAAGTTCAAATTTAAAATTATCTTTGACTTCCACTTTTATGGGAAGACCCCCTTGGTTTCAACTTACCAACCAATTTTTTCAAATGGTGGCCTTATAAAGAAATAAAACCGAATGGCTGTTTTTTCCAGTCAATTACACTCACACAATATTAAAACAAAGTAATTTTGTATATACCTACAATTAAAACTCTTAATAATTCATACTATTTCAAGGTTTTTTAAAGTTCTGTTAGTTTACTTTAAGACACATGCAAAGAAATATAGGTATATTCATTGAATTAAGCAACAATATTAGAGCTGACTGGAATATTTTTGACAAAATTAAATTTAACTGTAGCCAAAAAAACATTTCAAAGAGACATTTGTTTCAAAAGTGATTTTTATCAGGAAAGATGTCATCCAGAGCTCTTTGGTAACTTCAGAGGAGAAAGAAACATGAATCACAAGCTTGGGTTTTCAATTCAAAAATAGATGTTTCAACACAATTTCATTTTGTGAAAAATGTTTGAAAGATTCTGGTTTCATTCCCACATGGAACGCCAAACACATTCTGAAATTCAAGAGTTGCTCTGCAATATAATTGCTAGCCTTCCAACAGTTCTGTTCTGTATTATTCATCCAAATTCATACGCTATATAATCTCAAACTGACATCTAAAGCACCTGAGTAGTGTTCTGGGGTTTCACCTTGGTTCTCAAGACAAATGACAGTGCATAGTTACCTTGTAGTAACATAGAGGGGACAAAGAGAACACTGCTCTGAGTGTCATTGAAAGGTTCACTTGTGGTTACAAATAATCTTTTGGAAACACTTTGTTCTCTTGGCCATGGAGGCTAAAACTAGAGAAGGTCACAGAATCTTGATGACAGCAGCTCTCTCTAACCTTCCGCCTACTCTCAAAGGCTTATAGAGGACACGGGCCAAATCTGGCAGACACAGACTTCCACCAGACTTACACTCCACTTGCACCAGGCCTCAGTTTAGACTCACGGTTTTCCCATATAAGTCATAAGAGAATTATTTATTACTGAAGTGCCTAAAAGTTCACAGGTATGCTGTGATAAAAGAGGCTAAGTGGACTGATTTCTAGCTTGCAGTTCTGATGTGAGCTTGTGTTGTGGTGCTACGGATCACTGAAGAAACCAGGCAGAGGGAAGAACCAGGGTCTCAAAGCCAGAGGCTTGCCTCTTGTGAAACCATGCCAAGGTTAGCTTCAGGGGGAGACCAAACAAGGTTTCTTCTTGGAGTCATGAGGCAGAGCTTTCCCTGAAAAGGGCATGATACATGACAGATGCATTTAAGATAAGACAGCTTCTACTACCCAAAGCATCAAATTCTACAGTTAGCATATAATGCGAGTGCATCCACATGAACTAAGCTTCAGCTTTATTCAGAGTAGAAATTATCAGCATTGTTAAATTGTGTCAAACCACTTGCAGAGCAAGCTGCAGGAAGAAGCTTGGTAATGTGTAAGAAAGAGAATGGAAAAATGAAACTAAGGTCAGAAGTAGTCTATTTTTAGTTTTAAACGCCAAAATGCATCTTGCTATAGCTCTAATTAAGAAAAACATTACATAATCCTGATCCTACACTATAGGATTTTTCTTCAAAATAATCTAATTGTTTCACATGAAAGCCAAGAAAGGTCACTATTACTCTGTATTTACATATGCATTATGTGCAATGGGATATAGGACCCTATGCATCCGACTGCTTATAAGAGAACAAAGAAGAAAAATGACATACCAGGGTGGACTAATAATTTAACAAATACATTTGTCAAAAAATAACTATCAGAATTTGAAAAGCCTTTTTAAATTTTGAACCTTGACATTGTGACCACTGATTCTCCTGCTGGTAGTTTTTACTACAGGAAAGGAGTAGAGTTGGTGGCTTGGGGGCAGTTCTACCAGGCCCAGTATGCTTACTGAGCAACTATGGCCTATGTTATCTGGAGACTGTTTGCCCATGATTTTTAGGTGAGAAAATGAGACCTTTAGCTTGACTACTGAGTGAAGGCTAAGGGTGGGAATAGGCCCAATGTTGTCCAAGAAAACATCAAGGAAAGGATGGAAATGCTGAGGGAAGAGGATGTCATGTTGGCAGGGCATAGGGAGGAAGAGGTATGGAAAATGAGAACTCATAACCAGGGATTCTGATTTTTTCTGATTTAAAAAAATCCCCAATTTTCAGATACAAAAATGTAACCCAAAATCCACATTTTTCTGTGATTAAAATTAAACACCATATATATATTATATATACACACATATACATATATACACACATAATACACACATACACACACGGTGTTTCATTTTAATCACAGAAAAATTTGGATTTTGGGTTACATTTTTATATCTGAAAGTTGGGGATTTTTTTTAAATCTGAAAAAACCAGGATCCCTGCTCATAACTTGCCATCAGTTCCCCAGGCTGGACACTCTGGGTGAGTGTAATTGGCCTCAGGACTCAAAGAGTTAACTATTTTAAACTGCCATAAAGCATGACTGTAAAATCTTTAAAAATATAGACACTCATGGTCATAGTGAAAGGACTGTATCTTGAAACCCTCAATAATTAGATACTGCTGAAGAAAGCTGATAGTCATATGCCTTTTTCAGGGTCAGCTGGGGCATGGGAGAGCTGGAATTTGGATACTTACAAAACAGGCATTTTTTCTTTTTAATTTCAAATATGCCTAACTGCAACATCTAGGTCAGGTAATTCAAACCCAAATCTCCTGGCAGCTCAAAGTGAGTAGCAAATACCAGCTACTCAGCAAATCTTCACTTTCAAGTCAGTATGGCCAGTCTGCTGTAATTTCAACCAGAACTGAATGGGTATTTTCATTACATTCAAACTATCCGAAATCAAAGGCAGAAAGACTAGATTCTTCCCCCAATTCAAACAGCACAGATTTGTGTAAGCTAAGGAAGTATGGGCTGGATGAATTGACTGTAAGGTGGATAGAAAACTGGCTGGAGCACTGGGCTCAGAGTAGTAATCAATGGCTCAATGTCTAGTTGTCAGCTGGTATAAAGTGGAGTGCCTCAGGGGCTGGTTTTTTTCAATGTCTTCATCAACGACCTGGAAGATGGCATGGAGTGCACCCGCAGCAAGTTTGCAGATGACACCAAGCTGAGGGGAGAAGTAGATATGCTGGAGGGTAGGGCTAAGATTCAAAGTGACCTAGACAAATTGGAGGATTGGGCCAAAAGGAATATTATGAGGTTCAACAAGGACACATGTAAAGTCTTGCACTTAGGGCAGAAAAATCCCATGCACCAGTGCAGGCTGGGGACTGACTGCTTGGGCAGCAGCTCTTCAGAAATGGACCTGGGGGTTACAGTGGATAATAAGTAGAATATGAGCCAACAGTGTGCCCTTGTTGCCAAGAAGGCTAAGGGAAGTGATTATTCCCCTATATTCAACACTGGTGAGGCCACATCTGGAGTACTGTGTCCAGTTTTGGGCCTCGCCACTACAGAAAAATGTGGACAAACTGGAGAGAGTCCAGTGGAGGGCAACAAAAATGGTGAGGGGGTGGGGGGACATGGCTTATAAGGACAGACTGAGGGAACTGAGTGTATTTAGTCTAGAGAAGAGAAGACTGAGGGGAGATTTAATAGCAGGCTTCAGCACTTCAAGAGGCTATCGCACTTCAAGAGAGATGCGGATAACCTGGAGAGGGTCCAGAGAAGGGCCACGCATATGGTTAAGGGCTTGCAGACCAAGCCCTACGAGGAGAGACTAGAGAACCTGGACCTCTTCAGCCTCCGCAAGAGAAGGTTGAGAGGCGACCTTGTGGCTGCCTATAAGTTCATCATGGGGACACAGAAGGGAATTGGTGAGGTTTTATTCACCAAGGCGCCCCCGGGGGTTACAAGAAATAATGGCCACAAGCTAGCAGAGAGCAGATTTAGACTGGACATTAGGAA
>NW_005842428.1:1060043-1079622 GCF_000455745.1 Alligator sinensis
CAGGGGGTCGGACTCGATGATCTATTGAGGTCCCTTCCGACCCTAACATCTATGAATCTATGAAGTGGGGTTCAAAAGATGGTGGAGCTAGACTGTTCTCAGTGGTGGCAGATGACAGAACAAGGAGCAACAATCTCAAGTTGCAGCAAGGCAAGTTTAAGTTTGATATCAGGAAGAATTTTCTCACTAGGAGGATAATTAAAGCACTGGAACAGGTTACCCAGAGAGGTAGTGCAATCTCCATCCTTGGAGGTTTGCAAGACCCAACTAGACAAAGCTTTGGCTGGGATGACCCAGCTGGGCATGGTCCTGCTTTGACTAGATGACATTCTAACCCTAATTTTCTATGATTCTCCTTACCTGTCAGAAAGGGCTTCGTGACAAGGCAGTAACTGTTTTCCATTAGGCGTATGTTCTTGTTGGTATTCAGGGATTTCCTCGATTGGTTCCCATCAGTGTTTTTTCCCTGCATTAAGAAATTCTAAGGGCAAAATGCTCCTGTCTGAACTATTCTGGAAAGCTTTTAATTCACAGCGCACTTGTCTAGCATTTATTCTGTAATTGTTTTGTAAACATGGAATGATCCCTGAATACATCGAGATCTTACAGTGCAATTTAGAGAGGGGAATTTCATTCAAGTTGAAGGTAGAATTTTACTTCTACTTATAAATGTGTCATGTCAACTGGTCAGAGTCTGCTTAATCACATGGGGCAACTCCCATGGAATACCTGGAAGACGGATATTGCACGCATTGCCTTCAGCTTTAACTACTAGTTTCAGATATTGTTAAACAAAGAGGCTCATTTATCAGAGGGCAAAATTTAGCCCTCTAACTTGAATGGGTACAATTGTTTCCTATTTGCTTTGCCTAGCACCAGATCTGCAGGGTGTTAGGTGCTGCACAAAACACAGAGCAGACACGAGCCCCCCCCGCAAAGTATCTGCATTCTGAAATTAAAACTGGAAACAATTAATTAAAAAAACAAATGGAGGGTGGCAGTAGGGAAGGAGAGCAAAGACAACAGTAATAAAACTACATGGTTACAGCTCTAGCACATTTCAAAGCCTCTGCGGCATCTCTTTTCAGATAAAATCACCTAGTCTCAACTGCAATGCCTCTAGCCATGACTTGGAAATATCACAACAGAATTAAGTAGTAAAGAAGGATCTGCAGTAGCATATGTAGTGGCCTAATGGATTAATTTAGGGACAGTCTTTCATATATAAGAATGTGGCACTTTGTGAATATGAAAAAAGCAGCTAAGAGATGAAACCTCTCTTCCCTCTCAACTATGTCCAAAGTCTCAAACACTCTAAGTGGTTTCGGTTAGCTCTCCCCAGCTTATCTTTGAGTTGCATACTTCCTGATAAGGAGTCAGAGCACAAGCTACTCACAGTAGTTTGGTTGTCTAAACAATAAGCCAATGAAGGGACAGTATAATATCTTACAGAAGCAATTAAGTGAATCTCTTGTGCCAGTTCTTGCAAGAAAGGAAATACTTAAAATATTTTGAGAATTTCACTTGAGATTTCTTTATGTAACAGAAGAAAATGGAAGAGGCCGTGACATCCTTCATGCCACAGGGTGGAGACCTGAATGCCATGCAAAGATTTTTTTTTTTTTAAACAAACTAGAATGCCAGAACTGCAAAATTAGAAAAACTTAAAAAAAAACCCCAAACATTTAAAAGCAAGGGAAGGGTTTTGAAAGAGTCTATCACTTGATGATGCTAATCTATTCTACAGACATCTTTTAAAAGAGAATACCCTTTCTGCATTGGCTTTACCCCACTCTGCTACAAGTTACATTTTGCAAATTATGAAAATAGGACCATGCATATTTATAAGCTAATTTTGAATTAAAGGTAGCTCTGCATAATAATAAATTCTACTCCTCCATTTGCCCAAGGCAAGTGAAATTTCTTTCATTATCATCAGTCACAGCAAAGGATGGACAGGCAGTTTTTATGACTGGGCTGATAATATTTTAAGACAATCTTGTAAGGATGCATTAATAAGCAATGCAAAAGACAAACAGAAATAGAAGGATTAAGCCTACTCTAGGCTCTGCCTTATCACATCTTTGTAAAGCTTTGAAACCACTTGTGCAGCCTCCCTCCGAGCGCCATCACTCTGATCTGCCTGTGTTGAAATAAGCTAGAAACACACAACTTCAAAATGATTGACTTTCCCCATCTTTACCCAGGGTTACATTGTGACAGGAGTAAAGAGGCTGAACAAGGCACTGTGGACCCCTACAGTTTGGCCTTTTGCAAGCAGCCATGTATATTTCCACCTGTTAAATGCAACTCATTGATATGTCAGGGTCCCGTCATACCATTAAGGCCAGATTCAAAATACCCTGCCTTAGACAGCACCAAACTGTGAGAGAAAAAAGACCAAACAAGCATTGTCAAGGGTTTGAATTGTT
Source organism: Alligator sinensis (assembly GCF_000455745.1). Classification (NCBI taxonomy): domain Eukaryota; kingdom Metazoa; phylum Chordata; order Crocodylia; family Alligatoridae; genus Alligator; species Alligator sinensis. The sequence goes on from NW_005842428.1 coordinate 1,062,476, forward strand.
TTTTTGAATAAACCCCCATTTTTCTGCAATTTCCTCATACCCAACTTGAGAGAACAAAAGAAAAAAGGTCTTCCTTTCCGCATCTCATGCTGATTTACCTTGAACACATGAAAGGCCTCAAACTGAATGTTGGGGCTTTTATCTCGCAGCAGGTTCATCATCAGCTTCAGGTTCTCTGGTTTGCTGATATATTTTGTCATGATGGCAAAATTGTGTCGGTCCAGAATCAATTCACCCAGCAGCTGTGGAAACAGTCACAAGAAACAAGACTTTATAGACTCACAGTATTTCGATGTCAGATGCGAGCACCATATTTTCACCTTTGCTCATAGGAGTTTCAATATAGCTTCCTTTAAAAAAAACCCCAACTCTGAGTTGAATTTGCAGTTAATGTAATGAGGTACAGTGTGATAGCACTGATCATTCAGATACTGCAAAAATGGATGCCATCTTAGAGTATGTATTAAGAGTTGGCCCAAGCCAGATATAGAAGTAAGCATAGCACAGCCACCCATAAGGTAGTTTTGTTTACATATCTCTGACCTGATGCAGAGAGCAAAGGAGAGAAAAGGAAAGGACTCCCAACCCACAGCCTACTTTCCCCTGTGGAAAGACCTGCAATGTCTGCAGACAGATCTGTGATTCAAGGATTGTACACTAAAATCATCTCAAGACTCACCAATGAGCCATGGTAGAGATCATCCCTGAATCAAGGGATTGTTAACAATGGCTCAACGTGCAATGCACCTTTTGGTTCCAGTCAGGAGGGTTGCACTCAACAGCTTGATGCTTCAGTGCCATGGATGAAATGGGAATTCTGGTGAACTTACCAAATTCCCTCATGAGCACCCTGAACTAGGCTCTAAGGGCCTCCATACATGTGCAGGGAGGCTGCTCCGACATGCTGTAATTGCATGGTAACTACTGCACTCCAGCAGACTTCGGTGTCATGTGTATCAGTGTCCCTGTGCTGAAAAGTGGTAGCGGGGCACTTTAAACTAAAGGTCGTTTGACAAGCTTTAGTTCAAAGAACTCCGCAGAAATTTTTCAGCACAGGGATGCTGATACACATGATGCTCTGGGCACTAATTTGTGCAGCTCTCAGAGCTCCATTAATTAAACGTCCCCAAAGCACATCTATAAATGCCCTAAAAGTTCAGGTGTCCTTGAGGAAAAAAAGAGGATGAACATTTGTTTCAGAAAAACTTGCTGCCCCAGCTTTATTCTTTGGATTCAGGAGCTGGGACTCTCTAATGCTAGCTATAATATAGATGCATGAAATTTCCCAGTTTTCAAAAATACTAAGATTTGCTTCAAGTAATTTATTTTGTAACAAAGTCTGCACAGTTACCCTGTTATAGCATCTTCTGCATGTTATGGAGACACAGATGCACGCGTGTGCGCATGTGCACGCACACACACACACACTTCACACTATGGAGCTAAGTAAAAAAGTTAGGAGTCTTGTGATTTTATAATTACCTTTAAAGATTGTCTCTTTGTTACATAATTCTCAGAATGAAGCAATTTTTCATAGTCCTCAAAGATCTAAAGGAACAAGAAGAAAGAATGGAAAGAATGTATTCTATTCGCAGCTATTCTTCTGTCCTGTGCCCCATCCACCTGGCACTGCTTCTAAGCCAGCCCATGTTACCCTCAAGTTCTTGGCTCCCTCTTTATTTGCAGCTTCTCCACTCTCTGCAGAGACAAACTGTAACATGCATGTGAAGGGTGATTCCCCTTTCCCTGTCAAAGGGTGGTTCAGTTCAGGAGCAATTACTGTTGGCTTGCACATGTACAGGAGTTTAGCATGAAGTAGTGCACTTGTGAGTCTCACAGTGTGCCTGCCTCTCATACATTATGAAGCTGCTGCCAAACTAGAACGTAAGGTCTACCATCAGATGTATGTGCTCAATATGCCGTCATTCTAAGAGGAGCTGTTCATTTCTATCCACGGTCACTTTGTCCTTTTAGCGTTGAGGGTATAATGCCCAAAACTGTTGAAAATAATGGGCCACATCTTGGGAGGCACTGGGTGCCTCTTTACTAAAGTGGTAATGGCCTTTGACACCCTTTGGTTTAAAAGCAAATCACAGGATCAAACCAAAAAGGAGTTGAATATACAGCTAATTCTTTCACTGTATCTTAGTCTGGGACTAAGATGGGAAGCTGGGTGACAGCGACCACGAGCAGATCACCTTCACCATCTGCCGAAAAGCTGGCAAGTCGGTCAGCAACACGCAAGTCCTTGACTTCAGGAAAGCCGACTTTGACAAGCTCAGGAGGCTTGTCAGTGAGACCCTAAGGGACCGTGACCACAGGGAGGGGGGAGTTCAAGAAGAGTGGTTGCTCCTCAAGGGAGCGATCCTCAATGCACAAACTAAGTCTATTCCATCTCGGAGGAAAGGCAGCAAGAGGGCACAGCAGCCCCCCTGGCTCTCCAGGGACCTAGCAGATCTCCTGAGGCTAAAAAGAAAGGTCTACAAAGGGTGGAGGATGGGAGTCACCTCCAAGGAGGATTATTCTGCACTGGTCCGGTCCTGTAGGGAGCAGACCAGGAAAGCCAAGGCTGCAACTGAACTCCAACGAGCTTTGAGCATCAAGGACAATAAGAAGTCCTTTTTCAGATATGTGGGGAGCCGGAGGAAAAGCAGAGGCAACATTGGACCCCTGCTGAGCCAGTCATCAGTCCCATGGGACGCCCATGCCCGCTACAGGGCCAGGAAGTCCGGGTGAGGGTGATCCCCTGCCCTCCATTAATGCTGACTTTCTGAAGGAACATCTTGAGAAGCTGGATACCTTCAAGTCAGCTGGCCCTGACAATCTTCACCCCAGGGTACTCAAGGAGCTCGCAATCATCATAGCCCAGCCTCTAGCACGGATTTTTGAAAACTCTTGGCACTCTGGTGTAGTGCCCGAAGACTGGAAGAAGGCCAATGTGGTGCCTATCTTCAAGAAAAGGAGGAAAGTGGATCCGGCTAACTATAGGCCCATCAGCCTGACTTCTATCCCGGGGAAGATCTTAGAAAAGTTTATTAAAGAGGCCATCCTTAATGGACTGGCCGACATCAACATCTTAAGGGATAGCCAGCACGGGTTTGTTGCGGGTAGGTCTTGCTTGACCAATCTCATTTCCTTCTACGACCAGGTGACCTATCACCTGGACAAGGGAGAAGAGATTGATGTCATATATCTTGACTTCAAAAAAGCCTTCGATCTGGTGTCCCATGATCGCCTCTTGGAGAAACTGGCCAATTGTCGCCTTGGGTCCTCCACGATCCGCTGGCTGGAAAATTGGCTCCGGGGTCGGACCCAGAGGGTAGTAATCGATGGAAGTCACTCATCGTGGTGTCCTGTGACCAGTGGGGTCCCCCAAGGCTCTGTCCTTGGACCCATACTGTTCAACATCTTCATTAATGATGTGGACACTGGAGTCAGAAGCGATCAGAACTGGCCAAGTTCGCCGATGACACCAAACTTTGGGGCAAAGCATCCACACCAGAAGACAGGCAGGTTATCCAGGCTGACCTGGACAGGCTCAGCAAGTGGGCGGACGAGAATCTGATGGTGTTCAACGCCGATAAATGCAAGGTTCTCCACCTTGGGAAAAAAAACCCGCAGCATCCTTATAGGCTCGGCAGTGCTATGTTGGCTAGCACTATGGAAGAAAGAGACTTGGGGGTCATCATGTGGAGAAGCTTGAGAGAGTCCAGAGAAGAGCCACGCGCATGATCAGAGGTCAGGGAAGCAGACCCTACGATGACAGGCTGAGAGCCCTGGGGCTCTCTAGCCTGAAAAAGCGCAGGCTCAGGGGTGATCTGATGGCCACCTACAAGTTTATCAGGGGTGACCACCAGCATCTGGGGGAACGTTTGTTCACCAGAGCGCCCCAAGGGATGACGAGGTCGAATGGTCACAAACTACTTCAAGATCGTTTCAGGCTGGACATAAGGAAGAATTTCTTTACTGTCCGAGCCCCCAAGGTCTGGAACAGCCTGCCACCGGAGGTGGTTCAAGCGCCTTCATTGAACACCTTCAAGATGAAACTGGATGCTTATCTTGCTGGGATCCTATGACCCCAGCTGACTTCCTGCCCTTTGGGCAGGGGGCTGGACTCGATGTTCTTCCGAGGTCCCTTCTAGCCCTGATGTCTATGAAATCTATGAAATTAGTCAAAGGGGGATGGTGATGGTTTGAGCTGGCTGCAATCTCTTCACCAAATGAACATTTTTTGTTAGTTTGTTGACTAAAAGTCACTTAAAGAACATTAATCTCTACAGTCTGTACTTTGATCTTCAATGCTACATAAACTCAGCATAGCAGCTCATTCGACCACAGTGCTTTAGGAGAGACGGAGGAAGGTAAAAGAAGATATAATAATTCTGCTCAAGTCAAAGAGCCTTTGTGACTCAGCAGCAGGCAAGCTTAAAGCCTTTAGTTAGCTTTCTGGATAACTTCTAATGGTGAAAGAAATACTCTTTGGCCTTTTTTATTTTGGCAGTAAAATAAAGAACATCTATGGTAATACGAGAACATAACCCTCAGCCTAATTCCATCAGCCACATAAGTTCAATTTCAGTTGATTCAATGGAATGTTTTTGACCCACATCTGATGTTCAGATCTATTTTAAATGAAAGAGAAATGGCAATAAACCAATAGATTAATTCACTTAGGATGATAAGAGTTATATTCACATCTCAGCCCCTTGGGACTTGGGCACATACAAATTTCCAGTATCACTAATTTAAGTTCCAGCAGCTCTTTTCCTATATCCCAGCATGTCATCTGAGATAAGAATGACAATTACCTAGCACTAGTGGAGTGTTACTGAACTGTAGCAAAAGGCAAACATTAAAAAAATGAAAGCAGTCTAATCTTTGTGCATATGTAATTCCTATTATTGCTAATAGAGATAGGTTGCATAATAACACTGTGGGAACTGCCATCTACCCTTCAACATCAAACAAGATTAGATTTTGACCCTGAGCTGTTCTAGAAATCTGATGTGTATTGTTTTCTGGACTCGAAAGAAGAAATAATGTCATAACCAGAGAAAACTAAAAAGGATTCTCCCCTGGTCAAGTGGACACTTTTAGCCAAAAGGATCTGATTCTCAGTTCTAGGTGGGGGCATGCAATCCTACTCAGCTCCACAGTTTGGTTGATTTTGAGTCATTTGGGATGCACTCTTCAACTGTCTACTGAAATACCTTCCCTGAAATCCCACTAGTGATTTCCATGGATCTCATCTGAGAAATGGATGAACTAAACCAGGGGTGTTCAACCCCTGGCCTATGGGTCAAATCCAGCCCATTGCACCACGTCATCCATCCTACAGGGCCCCCCCATGGACCGATGGATCGCGGCACACAGGGCCAGGTAGGGGCAGTGCTGGGCCCCAATGTCCGATCCCAGTGTGAGGGTCTGGGAGGCGGTAGCACCAGACCCCTGGGACCCAATGCAGCCCTGTGGGGTGGGAGGGAGTGGTGCCAAACCCCCAGGGCCCAATCCCAGCCTGTGGGGATGACAGGGGGCACATCCTTGTAAATCAATTCCAGCACACAGGGGTGGTGCCAGGCCTTGGGGCCCAATCCCAGCACTTGAGGCAAGGAGGCGGTAACGCTGGCCCCAAGGCCCGATCCTGGCATATGGGGCTTGGTTTGGGCCACAAATGAGCCCCACTCATCAGACCTGCAGGGCAAAAGTTTGCACACCACTGAACTAAACTGTTGAATTCAGAATTGGGACTCATGCATGAAATTTTTAAAAAACCAAACCTATTCTGAGTACTTCCGAAAAGCAGCAAATATGAATGGATTTATCACAATAATCATTTCTTAGTAAGGTTGAAAAATCATTGGTACTTACTGTATCATAATTCTGTTCAAGGAAATCTGCTACCAACAATTTGTGTCTTGTAAGTAGATCCTGGTAGAGAACAAACCAGGAAAAAATGAATTCAGTGAAACGATTTGTCAATCAAGTGCCCATATTATCTGCACTAATTTATGCCATACATTTCATGTTCAACTGTAAGAGCATAAAGAATGTTTTCAGTCAGGCCTCCTCCTACAGAATAATTTCCAAATTTATCTCAAAGAAAGATAATTCAAAGAATGATAATGTCCCGTTTACTACCAATTTCATAGTTTCATAGTTGGTAGGGTTGGAAGGGACCTGAGCAGATCATCAAGTTCGACCCCCTGCCATGGCAGGAAAAAGTACTGGGGTCCAATGCCCCCAGCGAGGTGTTCGTCTAACTTCCTCTTAAAGACCCCCAGGGTAGGAGCCTGCACCACTTTGTTTGGAAGTTGGTTCCAGATCCTAGCCTCCCTGACAGTGAAGTAGCGCCTCCTTTCAGTTATCAAGTCACATGTTCATTATGACTTATGAACAGTTCAGTGAATAAAAACAGAATTAATATCATTTAGGCCACTGATGGATGTTAAATCCCATTGCACCATATTGTTGGTGCAGGGGGAGCCAGGGACCATGATCATGAGGCGCCCCCTGAACCAGTAGGTAGCAAGCTTGGCTCATGACACTCCCATGGCTGGGAGCCTGGATCAGCTGATAAGCGCTTTCAGTTGTGGTAGTTCAGAGGAGCCTTTGGCTCTGATACACTCCCCTAATTGGGAGCTCCAATCAGCTAAACTGGGGCTTCCAGCCTCTGGAGCACATGCGAGTCTTGAACGGCTCCAGTGTGCTCTGGAGGCAGGGAGTACTGGTCACACGTTCAACTAAAGAAACGAGTCACAAATTTATTATGCATTTTTTGTGTGATAACTTTACGGCTTATTCCTTGTTTTATCAAGCCATTAATTGAATTAACCTGTGGCCAGCTCACTACTTAAGATGTGATTAAGCAGTTAATCATGTTCTAAGCATAATGTCTGATTGGGGCCCTAGGGAGTATTAGCAGTCCAAAACCTACAGCCTACAGCCTAGATCTGTCCCACTGAGCTGTTTTATCTAGCCTGTGGGTCTCCCCACAGGTTCAGAAATTTGCCAATAGGGGAGTGGTGGAAGCATTGACTACCACTCCCCTGCTGCCAAATTTTTGGTCCTGTGGGGAGCCTTGCAAGACAGATGACATGGGCGTGCATTGCTAGATCATGCCAGTGCAGAGTCAGGCCAGTCTGTGGGCTAGATACAGGCGTGCAGGGCCAGGCTAGTATATAAGGCCTGAGCTCGGGGCATGGGATCAGGCTGGACTGCACCCACAGACTGATCCTGCACTGGATCTGACCCTTCACCATGCAACTGGCCCGCAGCTAGGCTAAGCACCACTGTTCTAAGCAGATCCATATAGATTTTTTTATGACCTGTGAGCTTGTGCAAGAATTAGTATTTAAAATGTTAACAGTAAAATAACTATAACTTAAAATTCAAAACAACCTTTTAGAAAATGGCACATAAGCAGAAGAGGCCAGACTATAGCCTGAAGGCCACATGTAACCCATGAAATCTGCAAACTGTCCCAGACCTGCTCATTTCCTTAAGCAACATGGTGAGGAAAGAGTTGATCAACTATAGCAGTGGTGACCAGCCTTTTTTGGCAGGTGCCACAAATTAGCCCTATAACTTCCGAGTGTCACTCCAATCCCCTTCCTCTGCCTGATCTGCTGCTCTGCTTTCTGCTCCCTACTCTGCACTCCTTGCCTGATCTCTTGCTCTGCCTTCTTCTTCCTGTCCTATGTGCTGCTCTCTGCTCTACTATCTGTCCTCTCCCTGATCTGCAGCATGCCATACATGAAGGCTGCCCATGCTACTTGTGGCACTTAAGCCACAGGTTGGTCATTACAGGAATGTACTGCTGATGAATGCAAATGCAATTTTAAATTTAATCCAACACTGAGGAAGTTATTACCAATGAATATTAAGGTCATATCCACTTTTTTATTTAAAGTGTTAATTTCTATACAAAGAAGCTTGCACCCCCAAAGTTGTTTAGCCTCACAAAGTCCTACAAAAAGTCAATAAATGCATAACCAGGCCTACAAATTAAAAGTGGCAGACTACATCCACATGTGCCTCAACTTCAGACCTTGTGAGGCACTCTCACACTCAATAAAGACTATGGGAGCTTTTTCAGCACCCCTGATAATCAAGCCTCTATTAGGCGTCTGAAGGAGAACTCCAGTGCCAAATTGGGGCATCCAAATTTTGAATCCTTTTTATCTTACTGTCCTCTTCAACACTGATGTACAACAAAGGCCTCATTAAAAGCTAGATGAAGTTAAAGAATATTTTTCCATTGACTTTAATGTCTTTGCATCAAGATCTGTATCTTTTTTCAATTTAATTTTGCAAAGATTCACCCCTTCTTTCACCAGCTTTCATACTTGCTGTCAGAAGCTGACAGATGAATTATCTTCATAAAAAGCTGTTCTCCACATTTCCAAAATTAAACTTAATCAGAGGGCTCATCAGCTTTTTATTTATTTCACAACAAATTAGACTGAAAAGATTCATACTTGCAGCATTTGTTTCATCAGGTATTTTAAAGAGTCAAGGAGAGGCCCATAAGCACAAGTGCTATAAAAACTGGTATGCTGTGCTTATAAAATACTCTATTATTCAGCAGGGCTATAAGGGTCTCGGGTTGGTTAGCAGAATAGACTTTAGAATGCAATATATGTTTTGTGTAGGACACTTATCAGCTGAGTGCAACATTGAGTGCAACATTATTCAATGTTGCACAAATTGAATATAATCCAAAATTAGTTTTGTTTTTATTCATAGAAAAATGACAAGACAGTACTGCACCACATGATGTTATCAGTACTGTCCCTCCCTTCCAACAGGTACTCCCTCCACTATTGATTGCGTCTCTAAATACAAGTCAGTTTTTCTTGTTTCACCTGCATGTGCTTGGCAGCTCAGCTCCCTACCCCGCTGCACCTGGCTGAATTTAATTAAAAAACACATCTTAAGATCATTAAAAATTCCAAAACTTTCCTACTATAAATATCCTTTAATTTTAAAGCAGATTTAATTAAATCCTTCTCTGCTGCATGTAATAGACAGGGCTTTCTTCTTTGAACCAGACGCCCATGTAGCTGTATTAGAAACCAAACAAGAGGCTGGCAAAACCAAGCACAAGTTCAGTAATCCAGTGAATGAAAAGCTGTAAAGCTTATTTTTAGTCTTAAAAATCAGGGTAGTAACGCAATTTGTGAATCCTGTTGGTTGCACATCACTTATTTCTATTCTTGTGTCTTATTTCTTTCACTGGCCAATACAAGAAGCTTCAGATAAGGCAAAAGAGACAGCCATGTTATGGATTTACCTCTGCTCTGAAGCCTGAGGCTGAAATGTACTTTCACCTATCTAGCTAGCACAACTATGGGTTTTTGTTATTCATGCATCCTATTTTTAATTCCTACTAAACTCTCAGCCTTAATAATACAACTTGTGGCAGTGAGTTCCCCAGCTGGTGAGTTTAGGAGTCACATCATTCTACTCACAGTGATTCACTGGGGGTGCTGTAGTTTGCAGGCTCTACTGCAGTTCAAACATGTTTTATCCCAGTCCCTGCTATGTGTTTCTGTTACTCGTCCCAACCATATTGCTACTATCCTCAAAGCACAATTAATCTCCCTTTCTGAAAATGATGTAAATTTCTTCTCCAGTGATTTAGCAGCAGAGCTTGGAATAGAAAAAAAACCATCAAGGAAACTTTTATCATCCTTGACTCTGCCTGACAGATAAATACTTTCTCCTTTGAACACAGAGAGAGGAATGGGACAAACACTATTTAAGAAGTTAAGTCATGGCACATTCTTGTAAAAAGCTGCTACAATGAACATATTTTTTACTTGTAAATGCCTAATTTGTATACTACTACTGCTATAATGATTTTAAACCAGAGATAACAAGGTTAGATAGCAAGCTAAATAATAACTAAGCCTCCCCTACTGTTTAATAGAGTTGGTAGGAATTGGAAATCCACCTTGATTGACTATTTAAGAGCAAGGAGCTATTCCCATTATACCAATGTCTACCTAAGGTGCTTGTACACACCACGGGGGTTTAATTTGGTTTACTTCTCCCTAAATTGAAACAGTAGGTTTTTAAAAAGACTGCTTCAATGTAAACTGAACTAAAACCCCATGGCGTGTACCTGCCTCTCTGGTAGTGGGGGTGAGGAGTGAGCTGCCAGCAAACCAAACAGTCCCTGAACTACAGGCAAGGTGGGGGGCGGGATGGCAGTGCTTTCCTCTGCAGTGGTAGTGCTCACCAGGTGGCACCTGCCTTCTGGCACCCGGCCCAGGCACCACAGCTGTGGAAGGAAGCACTGAGCCCCCATGCAGCTCAGGCAGGCAAGCTCCAGGGAAGAAAAATAAATAAATAAAAAGATCAGGCCTGGTGTTGTTGTTTTTTCCTTCAGCGGATCCTGCCTGCACGAGCTGCAGTTGGGTTGCGCAGCCTGAGCCGTGCAGGGCCCAGTGTTTCTGTCCATGGCTGTTGCACTTTGTTAGGGTAGCAAACTAAAACACCTTGGAGGTGTTTTACCTTGCTACATACCAAAGTCATTTAAAGTGCAATAGGCCATCAAGAGTGTAAACAGCAACACCATTAAAGTGGTGCAAAAGCATGTAAGTTGCTTTAAAGGCTAATTTTGTGGTGTGTACAAAGGCCCCTATGCAATAGGTTAAAGGATGACAGTAAAAATTAAGACCAGGTTTCAGGTCTTGCATTGCTGGATTGAACTCTCCAAGAGTATCTTTTAATTGTTTCTGGGGTCTACCTAATCATGTTTCTAATTAGCTTTTCATGAGGAAAGAAGGAACAACTTGTTTCTATGACAGCAAAGAACAGACACAAGAAAAAAGAACCACGTCTATATTTAGAAGGATCTCTCACTGAAAAGATTTTCTCCCAGCTTTCTTAAGTGATTTTTTCAGAGACTACCCAAAATGTTCCAATGAATTAAACCTAAGAAGCATCCACATTTTGCTCATGGGTTACATCAGTACCTTGCAAGGGACAGAAAAGCCAACTACACACAGCATAAAGTAGAATAGATTTCAGCCAACATAATTTTTAATGTAGGGACACTGTGTGTGGAGACTGCATGTGACAACATGTGCTGCATTTGTGTTTTCCATCTCCTTCTCAGAGCCAGAATTCTATTCAGCTTCTTATATTTGGCTCACTTACATTACCTCTCTGTGAACTATGGTGTCACCATTAGATAGAGATTTAAAAAGGAGTTTAATGGGAAAATGCCACCTATGCCCTTCCAAGTCCCTCTTCTTGCTCTAATCCCTTTGTCACCTGTCAATAGGGAGGTTACTGTGTTTCAGTCCACACTAAAATGATTTAACCTAGACTGCTACACTCCAGCCCCTCCATTGCCCTCCTTTTCCAATTTCTCAGTTTAGCCAGTTTAAAAAAAGTGTTCAGAAACCATGACCTAGGCCTTCCCCTCACCCTAGTCATGCTATTGTTTAAAATAATAGATTTGGTATTCCTCATGTTTGTCTTATGAGTCTTGAGGGAGCTCTCAAATCATATTTTCAAGGTTCTTTCTGCATACATAAGCTAAAAACTTCATTTATTTTTAAGGAGAGCCAAGATTTTTAAGTTAGAGCATGAATTTGGGAGCTGAGACTTTAAGGAAAAAAAAACGAGTATCACAAGATTTGCCATAAAATCGTGAGAGTTAGAAGCAGAAATTTCTGCTCGTCACAGAGGGTGCTACTGTGATGCTCAAGTTGGCACTTCGTCTCTAAATTGTCCCTTCCCTGGCCTCTGGTGGGTTGTTACCATCCTATCTTTTCTGCCATTGCTCTATTCTCATCTGTTTGGGCTATTGGTCCTCTTTCTTTTCATCTAAATCCAATGAAGAGGCCAACCATTACCTTGCAACACGACATTGTGAAGAATGTGGAGAATTATTAAAATAAACATAAAATGATGTTTCCTGTGACTTTAAGAATTCCTCCATTTCACAACCCCCAAAGAGATTCAGACTAAGGCCTAACCAAAGAAAAGACTTGAGGGGCCTACATTACACATTACATGCTTCAGTATCTACGGCAGTGATGGTCAACCAGGGTGCTACAGCATCCTGGTATGCTGCAAGATCCATTTAAGGATGCTGTGAGGTGCCACACAATATTATCACTGTAAGCTGTGTAAGCAGCTACAGCATGATTCACCAGATAAACCAGAGATTTCAAATAAGAATCCACATTGTCAAAAAACATTTTGAATTAGTGTGGCCTGAGATCTTTGCAACAGAGGAATCGCTCTATTATTTTTACACAGAACATGAGTGAAAGCTAAGAGCTGCCACTTTCTGAGGGCAGCTCTTGAGTTTAATGAGAGGTGCCTTGAATCTAAAAAGTTGAGAACTACTGGTCTACTATTTAGGTGCACAGCTCCTCAAAAAGATGCAGAACCCCCCTGGAAAAGAGCAGGAAGCTACCTACAGGAAGGCTAACAGTCTTCTTTTAAAACTTAGCTATTAAAAGAAGAGGTGGTACAGGTGGAGGTAGCCACTTTTCATATGACAGCATAGTGGCTATAGGTGGACTTCACCATCAACAACCTCTTGTTTTCTGTTGGCAACTGAGATTTTTAAAGAAAGCAACTATGACTATATTGTATAAAAGAGGGCCAAATCCACTAGGTGTGCCTGCAATACTCTTACAGCATTCCTACTGGATCATGCATCCCTTCTGGGATTCGGGGGCAATGTGACATCTTTGTTTCTGGATCCCAGCAGAGCTTATGTCTGAACTAGGCATGTACCTACTCAGACAAGGGCAGTCCTTGGCACATACAGATGCCTACGGAAACTCAGTCAAGTGTTAGGGAGGAGCCTAATGAGGCTGCCAAGAAGGGGTTTTGGACTGTGATTTGTACTTAGGAACATAAAATCTGCCTGTCTGGCTTTAGACACTTAAGCCCTTTTATGTATCTGGCCCCAAATCTAGATGTACATGTTAAAAACTGCATAATTATTTTGCAGTGGCCATTCCTCCATTTTAAATTAGTCTTATAAATTACAGGTTTCCACAGTGATCAACTAAAGCTTGCTGAGTCCCTGAACCGCAGTCCTATGAACATCCAAACAGGGCAGAAACATTTGACTATAGGGCTGAGGGCAGGAGGAATACAATTACCTGGAGTTTTTTTAGTCTCTGTCTTTATTTGTTCAGTAATTGTAACTCTACTGCAGAGCCCAGAATGGAAATTTTCTGGGGACAAGGCAGTGGAGGAAATGAAAAGCAGAAACACCCCCTCTCCCAGTTAAGTGGAAGTGCAAGAAGTATAACTGAAGGAGCTGTAGCACCTGGTTTTCCCTAAGAGGGTACTGAAACATACTAAAAAAGCATCAGGTACAGTTTGCAGAATGCTACAGGGAAATGCTGCAGGAGTGTAGGTTGTAGCTGTGTTGGTCTAAGGACATAGGAGACAAGGTTCCTTGGGTGAATTTGATATCTTTTATTAGACCAACCCAAATAGTTGGAGAATAGTTATTAAGCAAGCTTTCGGGTTCAAAAACCCTTTGTCAGGCTAAGGAAGTTTCAGCAGTTGGTGTGTGCTCTTCCTGGATGGAATGAAAAGTAAAGAAGTCAGAGGCTGGGCTGGGGAGGCAGTTGTCAGGCAGATTATAATGTGTCAAAAATCCAATGTCTATATTTAGTCCATGATTTTTAGTATCCAGGAGGTTGATGTAGTGGAGTTCATAGGCTCGTCTCTGGGATGTGTTGTGTAAGTTTCCTTTGAGGATCAGGACTGAGAGATTGGAGAGAGAGTGGTTTTCTTGTGAGAAATGTGCCCCCACCAGTAATTGAGTATTTCTGTCTTTGATAGATTTCTGGTGTGCGTTCATTCTGGTGCGCAGTTGTTGGATCTTTCAGGGTTTGTACAGGTCCACAATGACCCCAAAACTGAGTCTATAATACAGCTTGCAGCAATTTTAGAGAGTAACATATATCAGGACTAATCACTAAATGATTTGGCAAGTATGATTCCTACCAAGTATACTGGCCATGAGTGAATAGCACATGAATTGCTTATGTCCTGCAGAACTTACGGATTTCTTTTAAGATTCCCTATTGCAGTATCTCATCCTTGCAGACTCTGCTAGGAATGGAGAACCCTGTACTTTCCAATGATATCCAGCACAGCTGATGATCATTAACACACCTCTGGTTTAGAGAATTATCCTGCAAGACCTCCAGAGGTGTAAGTGCCTTTGATTTCAGCAGGGATGTGTGTGGAAGGCTTGCTTGATCAGACCCTCATTTAGTTATTCTTATCTAACAGAAGTCTCATTTTATCACCAGGAGATGAAAACAAAACAAGGAAAAGACAATAAGCTACCCAATAGCTCCAGCGTGTGCTCAGGCAGCGCACTGTGCCTGAGACTGTTCCAAAACAGAAGGGGGAAAAGCCAAATAAAAAAAACTCAGAGACCCCTGCAGAAAGGACTCAATGCAAGATCCAACCAAAAAAAGTACATTTGATAAACTAACAGGCAGCCTCATTAAAATGATCCAGCATCTCCAACTTCTCAACCACTCTGGAGACAGAAATGTCCCAGATGTTCTGTGAAAAGCAGCAATACCATTGTGTTGGAAGATCTCAAGCAGGATGAACTAGCACTCCTGCTTGCAGAAAAAACTTACGACTTAGTGGGGTTAACAGAAACCTGGTGGGACTCTACCCGTGACTGGGCGGTACACATTGAGGGCTATAAGCTGTACAGAAAGGATAGAGTGGGGAGGAGAGGGGGAGGGGCTGCACTCTATGTCAAGGAGCGTTATACATCGACCCTTATCAAAATGGAATCAGAGGAGGAGAAAGTAGAAGGATTGTGGGTTAGGATACATGGAGGTCAAGGGAAAAGGGATTTGGTGGTAGGGGTCTGTTACAGACCCCCACACCAAAGGGAAGAACTAGATTTGGGGCTCCTGAGGCAGCTCTCGATGACCATAAAGACTAGGGAAGCGGTAGTCATGGGGACATAAACTACCCTGACATCTGCTGGGAGATGCAGACATCAAATTCCCACCATTCACGCAGGTTCCTATCCTGTGTACAGGGCCTCCACCTGATGCAGGAGGTACACGGTCCCACTAGGGGGAATGCCTTACTGGACCTGGTATTGGCAACAGGGGATGACATGGTAGTGTCATGACCCAATGATTGTGTGTGCGCTTCAGCACTGCAGAATTATTTCCCACCACATGGAGCTTTCTTTGCACGGTGCAATTCTCAGCTGCAGAGAGAAAACCCCGGTGCAAAGGAGTTCCCACCACCCGTATGTAAATTCGTACCCCATTATTGGCTGTTTCTAAATTATTCCTACGGGGCGGCTAGCAATTGGCTCGCTAGCCATATAAAAGGTTAGAGCAGTTTCCGCCCAAGTTGTAGAGGACTCCACAACCATCTCGTGGGGACTCTGAGCATGCGGCAGAGTAATAGAAACTTTGTGTGCGTCTCAGAGGAGTTCAGCGGCCTGATCAACCACCAACCTCTTCCTGTCTCGTTCATTAACTTCTTAAGACGTATCTATGGTTTTGCGCGCTTGTCAAGGGTATCCAGAGCTCTGTCGTATTTGTTTTTGCAGAGCCTAGCAAACTCCGTGCGTGTGTCTTCGGTGGAGCCTAGCAAACTCCACTTGTGTTTGTCTGTAACTGCAACTCAAGAAAGTTTTTCCTGCCTGCACCGCGACCACCTACGGTGTAAGTAAAACAATCTTTAATTAACCGCTACGAGTCCGTGCCTAATTCTAGTCCGTCGTGCAAAAGTACCCGCCCTACCGTTGTGGGCTCCCGGCCACAGCCCGCCGCGCACCCCCGAAAGCCTCGGACCACTCCCGGCCCGCACAGGTAGGAGACCTACAGATCAGTAGTCACCTGGGGGACAGCGACCACCAAATAACAGAATTCATCATAAGGCATAGAGTGGGAAAGGTAACTACTTGGGTGGAAGTGCTAGACTTTAGGAAGGCTGACTTCAGCGAGCTCAGGCGTTTAGTCAATGATGCACTGCAGAGTAAGAGATTTGGTGAGATGGGAGCCCAGGAAGGGTGGTTGTGCCTTAAGGAAGCGATTCTTTAGGCACAGAGGGAGACAATCCTGATAAGGGGGAAAGGGGCCAAGAGGCTTCCTTGGCTGACCAGAGAAATCCAGAGCAGCCTAAGGGCAAGAAGGGGGAGCATATAAGCAGTGGAAACAGGGAGAGATTATTAAAGAGGAATATAACCTCCTCAGCTCGCAGTTGTAGGGAGGCAGTTTGAAACGCCAAAGCTACCATGGAGCTGAGGCTGGCATCCCAAGTAAAGGATAACAAAAAATTGTTTTTCAGATATATAGGGAGTAAAAGGAAGGCCCACAGCGGAATAGGACCACTACTGAATGGGCAAAAGCAATTGGTGACAGACAGGGGGGACAAGGCGGAACTCCTCAATGAGTTCTTTGCTTCAGTGTTCCTAAGCAAGGGGCAAGACAAGTCTCACAATGGGATTGTAGAGAGGCGGCAGCAGGGCGCCAGACTACCAAGCGTTGACCCTGAGCTGTTGCAGAGTCATTTGGAAGGGTTGGATGCGTTTAAGTCGGCAGGCCCGGATAAGCTCCATCCGAGGGTACTGAAGGCACTGGCTGATGTCATTGCACAGCCACTGGCAAGAATATTTGAGCGCACATGGTGCACAGGCCAGGTCCCGGAGGACTAGAAAAGGGCCAATGTGGTCCCTATTTTCAAGAAGGGAAGGAAGGAGGATCCAGGCAACTATAGGCCAGTCAGTCTCACCTCCATCCTTGGCAAAGTCTTTGAAAAGATTATTAAGGCCCATATATGTGAGAGCCCAGCAGGAAAAATTATGCTGAGGGGAAACCAGCACGGGTTCATAGCAGGTAGATCATGCCTGACTAATCTAGTCTCTTCTTATGACCAGGTTACAAAACACCTGGACGCAGGAGTAATGGTAGACATCGTTTACATAGACTTCAGGAAGGCCTTTGATATGGTATCCGACCCCATACTGGTGAACAAATTAAGAGGCTGTGACTTGAATGATTACACAGTCCGGTGGGTGGCAAATTGGCTAGAGGGTCATACCCAGAGAGTGGTGGTGGATGGGCTGGTATCGACCTGGAAGGGCGTGGGCAGTGGGGTCC
>NW_005842428.1:1080576-1081986 GCF_000455745.1 Alligator sinensis
ACTCTTTCCTGCCTATGCAGGAGGTCGGACTCGATGATCTATTGAGGTCCCTTTCAGCCCTAACATCTATGAATCTCAAATAATATCTAGTAGGGGAGGCACTGTTTAATATTGTGTCTCCCACTGCAGCAGTTAGAGTTCACAACTGACATTTTAAGGCCAAAACAAGGCAGAGTTAATTGGACAAAATGGTTGCCTAATCAGAAATTATTAGTATATGAAATACACCGATGTGATGAGACGCTGGCAAGGTGCCAGTAAAAAAGGACATGCGTTAAATCCTCCACCTTCTTGATTGTTGTTATCTTCACTCATGCTATGTCTAAAATCTACACCTAGCCTCCCTGGGGCATGGACCTTGTTTAATAATCCATGTTTCAAATCTCCTCATACATCTTTGGAAGTGATATTAATTAATACGCAAATGGTAATCCTGTGGCTACGCCAGACAAGAAAGCTGATATTTTTAACAGTTTCTTTGCCTCTGTTTTCTTGAACAGGGACCAGGATATCCCACCTACCAGAGGTAGGGGACAATCTGGGGGATAGCTCTGTCAGGCCTTTAGTCAGTGCAGATGTAGTTAGGGATCTTCTGGAAGGGCTAGACATTTTTAAATCTGCAGGTCCAGAAGCCCTCCACCCAAGGGTGTTGAGGGAGCTGGCAGGGGTCATCACAGAGCCCTTGGCCCAGCTGTATGAGCATTCGTGGTCATCTGGGCAGGTGCCAGGGGATTGGAAACTGGCTAATGTGGTCCCAATATTCAAGAAAGGGAGGAAGGAGGACCCAAGTAACTATAGGCCTGTAAGCCTCAGCTTGGTGCTCGGGAAGATCTTGGAGAGAATCATCAAGGAGCACATCCGTGGGGGGCCTGCAGGGGAGATCATGCTCAGGGGCAATCAGCATGGGTTCATCAAAGGTAGGTCCTGCCTGACCAACCTGATTGCTTTTTATGACCAAGTAACTAAATCCTTGGATGATGGTGTTGCTGTGGACATAGTCTTTCTAGACTTTAAGAAGGCCTTTGACACTGTCTCTCAACCCATCCTCATCAATAAATTAAGCGACTGTGGCATTGATGCTTACACAGTTGGATGGGTAAAAAATTGGCTGATGGGGCGCACCCAGAGAGTAGTGGTGGACGGGTTGTACTCAACCTGGTGAGATGTGAGCAGTGGGGTACCCCGGGGCTTGGTCCTCAGGCCTGCACTGTTTAACATCTTCATCAGCTACTTGGACAAGGGGGTGGAAAGCACGTTGTCCAAGTTTGATGATGACACTAAGATGTGGGGTGAGGTTGACACACTTGAAGAGAGAGAGAGGCTTCAAACAGATTTAGGCAGACTACAAAAGTGGGCAGACGAGAATAGGATGGGGTTCAACGTAGACAAATGCAGGGTGCTGCACCTTGG
>NW_005842428.1:1082502-1094147 GCF_000455745.1 Alligator sinensis
GGCAGGGGGTCAGGCTAGATGATCT
Organism: Alligator sinensis; assembly: GCF_000455745.1. NCBI lineage: Eukaryota > Metazoa > Chordata > Crocodylia > Alligatoridae > Alligator > Alligator sinensis. Next base: position 1,082,528 of record NW_005842428.1, read on the forward strand.
GTTCAGGTCCCTCCTGACCCTAGCTACTAGGAAACTATGAATATATTGCCCATTTGTGCAAAAGTGTTAAGAAAAAAAAAAGGATATTTTTAATGTTTAGTCAGCCCATGTGCTTGGGGAATAAAATGAGCATTTTTGGGGGCTGCAGCTCTCACAACCTGCTTTAGTAGGAGATTGGTATTATTTTTCTTTGGACAATCTGCTGTTTCCCTGTTGCAGCCAGAGCCTGGGATGAAGGTGTCTGGCAGTCGCTCTTCCAGTTTGTTTGGTTTGCTGTTTTAAAGATATTGTGAGGCATATGTTGGTTAAAATATATATTACACAGCTGGGCTGGAATACTGAACCACAAGTACTTCCTAAAGACAAACTTCCACATGTGATTTAAAAACCTCTCCAATTTTCCTGCTACAGTAGTTACGTGCTAGACTGTGCCATTTAGAACACAGCCCAGAATGATGGGTGTTGTGTGGCTGCACTTCAGAGACCACTCAAAGACATTTCTGCATCATGTTGGACTCTGCATTACACAACAGTCAGAGGAACTGTACATCAGCACCACATGCCTTGAAAAGATGCATATCAGGGCTCTTCCATAGAGCAAAGGTCCATTGGACTGCTTTGGGGAGGGAATCAGAGCCATAGTTCCATCTTCTTCACAACATCCTGCTCTTGAGAGGACCTAGGTGGAGTGCAGGGACTGCAGCTCTGTCTGTGGGTCTGGCAAAGTGGAAGGCTAGTTCTGTGCAGATTGCAGGTTTCTCAAAATGTACTCACTATTTAAAATTATTTACCAATAGTTTATTTTTTGTGCTGCAGCTTGCTCTTTCACTGGTGTTACTGTAATGTGCTTGGTCATGTAAGTCATATGATTTGTTTCTGTTTTGGGATTAGATCAACATAACTACCAGCTTCCCAAAAACACAAATACAAGCTGCTACTTTGGCATTGCAATTAAATTTAACAGCAAGGCCATCTAGGGCCCAGGCAGGCATTCATTTAAGTTTGACTTGTATTTGGGTATAGAAACAAAGGGTTGCAAACTCTGCCAAAGCTATTCACTTATATATTCACCCATATTTGGATTTTTCTCTCTAAATATTTGCTCAGCTTGGTCTCTCAAGAATAAAAACCTGAAGTTTGTTATATAAGCTACTAGAGCTGTAGAGAAATCAGTGTTTTGGTTTTACCTTGTCCAAAAAGGAAATCACCCAAAAGACTGCAGAGCAATTGCTTTCTTAAACCTTAATCCTGCAACTCACTGCATGCTATCAGTTACTACACCTGGGCAGAGCCTGGATGACTTCAGTCTAGTTCTGTAAAGATAGATCAGTCTGCCTGCCATGTAAGCTACTTGCACAGATCAAGGCATTAACGTCTGGACCCCTGTGGTGGTCCAAGCCCAAAGAATCTAGTAGAAGAGTCATTCACCACCTCTCAGAATTAGGCTGCAATTCCATATTGGCTGATATTTTCCACTGCACAGTAAAGTCATCCATTATAAATAAGTTCAGTCTCTGTCCACTACACCACATCCAACAGCCTCTGGCCCATGAGGAGGCTGTTTTAAATCCTGTATCATAAAACTGTGGTTGACATTAAGCAAGTTACCTTAAACGTAGCAAAGGCATCAGAAGCTATGTCAAATGTTGACATTTCCACATATTTGAAGAAGTCCCTGAACTGTTCCGAGAAAAGGATGATTTTGGCAAGTGGTTCATGCCGGATACATTCCCTCAGCATAATTCCACAACGTAAGGCAATATGTGGAGTTTCATATCTAGATACAAAAAGAACATCAAAAGCAGGCAGTTATTTTAAATATAAATGGAAAACCTACTGTATGTAAATGTTTCTACCACTCTCTCTCACACACACACACACACACACACACACACACACACACACACACACACACACACACACACACACACACACACACACGGCCCAGAATCACCAATGCATTACTGAACCATGCAAGGTTTCAAGAGCAAAACAGAACAGGATTTAGGGAAGCAAAAGTCTCTCCAGCAAAAACACCCCACAAACCCCCCCCAAAAAACCAACATACTGAACATATGGAATGACCATTAAGTGAACAAACACATGCTCATGTTAGCTGAATACAACATATTCCAAAGATATAGAAAGGAAACTCTTCTTCAGTGGGCTATGATATATTGAAATTATCCATCACCATTCAAAGCTTATCAGCACTATTGTTCATCTACACAATTATTTTTTACCACCAGCCTAAAATAAGACAGAGCACTATTTGTGCTGAAAACATGTGAGCCTTTCCAGTTTACCATCAACGTCCAATCTAAAATAAGTCACTGAGTTTTAAGAGCAGAAAGAATTACAGCCTTCCAAAGCATCCCAAACCTGCATATTTTAAGTTGGTGACTACAATAACTAGTTTAAGGAGAAACAAACTAATGATTCAAAAGACAAATGAAGTTTCTCTTTCCCAAGTAACTGAAGTCAGTGAAGCACTATTGCTGTGGTTTTCAAGGCCATTTGTAATTTTACTGTGCAACTCTATATGGTAAGTGTCCACAGATGTTTTCTGTTAAGTGTTACCTCTAAATCTACTGCATCAGGTCACATTAGTACAAATGCAAATTTCCAAACAAAAGAGGTAGAGTCACTCCGTGGAATGTGGCCAGGAAATATTTAATCATTGGATAAACAAATTACATTGTTTCCAGCACAATACACTTCAAAAATGCAAATATCATTGCAGTAGAACCCCCCTCCCCCACACTTTTAGCCAAATGTTTCATTATCTGGAATTGGGTTGTGTCTTCCAGACTTTTCACATAAGTAAAGCAAGCTAGGCTGGGTTCCTGGACCATACACAAAGGAGGATCACCAGCTTTCTGGTCACAGCTAGCACTTTCACTGCACATGCAGTTCCTTCACACCCAGAGTGAAACTTAACAGAGAACATGCATAAGAACATAAGAATCTCCATTAACTGGGTCAGACCATAGGTCCATCTTGCCCAGTACCCTGTGTCACGCAGCAGCAAAGAGTGGATGCCAAGAGGGAGAGTGAACTGGGTATAACCAAGGCTTTCTTCCCCACTGTTCTTGTCCCACTTGCAGCCTCCAGCATTTCAGGTCTAGGAAGTTCTGATTCAGAGGCTGTATCCCTAACTCCCATACTTAATAGCTGATGAAGCCCCTTTCCTCTGAGAATATGTCCAATCCCTTTTCTGAATCTGGCTCAACTGTCAGCTTCCACAACACCTGGTGGCAAGGAGTTCCACACTTTAATTACGAGTTGTGTGAAAAAGTTTCCTTCTGTTAGTTTTAAACTTAGTACCCCCTGGTTTCATTTTGTGATCCCTAGTCCTTGTACTGTGAGAGACGGTAAATAATCAATCCCTATTTACCATTTAGTATTTTGTAAACCCTTATCATGTTCCCCTGCAAGCATCTCTTTTCTAAAACTGAACAGGCCCGGCTCAGGGGTGGGCAAAGTCTGGCCTGCAACAAACTCCATTTCCCAGCAGCTCCAGCTCCCGGCCGGTCTCCACGGAGATCCCAGGAGCACAGGGGTGTGACAGTGGTGGGCCATGACGCCACTGAGCTGCAGAGCCAGGGCTCTGCCCCATCCTGGTCCAGCCCTGCACCATCACACCCTTGCACTCCCAGGTTCTCAATGGAAACCATCCAGGAGCTGTGCGGGCAGGACGTGGGTCCAGGGCTGGGGCTGAGTTCTGGCAGCGGTGACAGCGCAGAGCTGTGCTGTGCTGCCTGCATGCCCCTGCCATGGAACCCGTGCTCATCTCAGAGGTGTGTGGGCAGCAGGTCGCAACTCTGCCCTGGTCCCTCGTCCCCCTCCCGTGCTGCCACCACTGCAAGATCCAGGCTCTGGCCCAGCCCCAGTGGTTCCTGGCCAGTCTCCATTACAGCGCAGGGCTGGGACAGCCAGGCCAGAGCCCCAGTTATGTGGCTCCACACTGTCATGGCCCCAGCCCCTGGGGTCTCAGCTAGGGCTGCTGGGATATGGAGCCTGGCAACCAGCCGGATCCACCATTTTGCCCATCCTTGGTCTAGCCTCTTTAGGCTCTTCTCCTATGGAGGCCTCTCCATACCACTAAATCCTCCTTGCTGTCCTTCTCTAATTTTTCTATATCCTTTTTGAGGTGTGGAGACCAGAACTGGCCTCAGTATTCACTGAGCTGGATGCACTGGAAACCCAAAGGAGAAACTAACTTTAATTTAATATCTATAGCCCAGTTTTGTGGGTACTGTAAGAAGTGAGTTGAAGAGTTATCTTGATGCATTGGGGATGCAGTTGATGGGGTGTACATAGAAGACACAGAGATAGGAGTGGAGAGGAAGAACCCAGCAGGGCATCAATCCTGGAGAGGACAAAAGACTATTAACAAACTACTCTGCCTCCTTTAAGTTCTACATTGACCTTTAAAGTCTGGTCTCCTTTCACTGAAGTCAGTTGGGATTTTTGCTAATGACTTAGCACAAAATCAATCTCTAGCAACGCCAACTTGTAAAAGGCTATCTGGAGATAGCAATGGAGCATAGCTCAGAAACATGCATGGCAAGATGCCCTTAAGATATTTGACATTTATAATTCTTTTAGGTATCTCAGGGCACAGAATGCCACCTTAGGATATGAAGTGAAATACTCTATAGTAGCTCTGAACCACAGAAGAACAAGTTATTTTAAGTCAAATGGAACCCAATTCGTTACTCATTTGACACTCTTGAGAGCAACAGATTTAAATCAGTGATTAATCTGGCCCAGGGATATTAGCTACTATATATACCAAAGGCTCCATTCTTTTGAAGTCCTTTTTACACACCACAAATCACACTGAGCTTTCATAAAGGGAAAATAAGAGGTCATTAAAAGTGAGTCCCTTTGGCAGCAGGAAAGTCAATTAACCTACAAAAAAGTAGGTAAGCAATGAACCATTTGCTAAAGTTTTTTGTGAAGCTAAGAGCTTGGGAGGGAATAGCTGAGAAGTAAAAGAGGAACCAAAAGGTAAGAGCAATGATCTCAAACTGGCAGTGCCACTGGAGTATTATTCAGGGAATACTGGGAGAGAGATCCGATTCTGGAGTCTTCCTACTTAACAACAGAACTCACATTCAGTGAAAAAGTGACCTTTTGTTGAAACTTCTGGGAACTGTCACGCAGCTATGGAAATTTTACATTCAATAGCATTCAAACAATGGCAAGACTCCCTGATAATCCTGTGCTGTTTATTCCACCATCTGTGTATAAAAACATTAATTTTATTTTAAAAGTAAATCAATGAGCATTAATGTTAAATAGTAGGCTTAGCATCCTATGTTTAACTAAGAGAGGCATTCACATTCAGAAGAACCGGGAACTGCCATTATTGCCCATTTTGTTTCAGTTTTCTTTTCTCTCTAAAATGAAATTTACATTGAGGGATTCTATTCATTGGAAGATTCATGATGAAGAAAGAAAAGCAATAAAAGTAACTGCAGGGCCAAATGCTCGAAATCAGATGCCTAAAATTAAGCCTGAGGTCCTAACGTTGTGATTCAATGTACATGGGCATAGCAGTCTGCCTGCATGCAACAAATTCCAGGTTTGGCCCTTGCTCCAGTTTTAGGCACATATGGTAAGTAATGGATTTAGTCAATCCTGTGTCTGGATTCCATGCAGGCAGGGGCCTTGTGTTCACAAAAATACATCTGCAAATGCTTTAGGTACTTGATTAAGCTCCCTTATTTAAAAATAAGTTACAGTATTCTACACCAATCACCCAAATCTTGCGGTAGTACTGTAGGAGTAAGTGTTTTGGATTATTATCTAGAATTCTGTAACAGTGTCTAATAATGTTCTCCAATATTTGGGTATATTAATATTTTAGCACAGTTCACCTGTTGTATAGTGCCACTCCTATTGATAATACAAATTTGATGTCTATACTTTCATATTAATAAAATGAAATAAAATCTTATTACCAGAATCCAAAATAAACCCAAAATATTTTACAATTTTAAATAAAAATGGACCATGTGATACAGACATACAAGGCACTGTCCCAAACAAAATGAAAGGAAAGAAGGCAGAAATCAAAACAAACAATCCCAAAAAACTAAGAAAAAATAATGCAGGCTTGTCAAGAGAACCTACCCAAACATGAGATAATATGTAGTTTGACTTAAATCAGTAGAAGTTGTTCTGAAATGTTTATAAGCAGTGATTACATGAGCCATCATCATTGTCATGTGACAAAGTTCACTGTCACATGACAAGTTTAGTATCAAGAGAGATGTGGTCTGAACACTGACATTTAATCAGTACAAATAAGCACCTGCCACTACCATTCCTCTAGCAAGCCGACTGGCATCCTTTTGAAGAATCTGGTGACTCAGATTAATAGCTTTGAAACTCAGATTTGTTTGATGGCTAAGAATTACTTACATGTCATTATTACATGCAATTTGTTAAGATCAATGATGGCCCAGGTTCTGTATTTTTAATAGAAAAAGAACAGGTTCAGTCCTGTTCTTTTTTAAGTCAATAGCAGTTTTGCCACTAAGTTCAACAAGATCAGGAGCAAACTCATAGTTTGCTAAGTCTTAAAACCTTAAAATCTTTATACCTTTCAGTATAAAATCAAATTCCCTAGGTTCTGGTTTGTTTGTTTTTTAAAGAAAGACTTGTGAGACTGAATGCAAGCCCTGAAGTATCTTAAAAACTAGAAATAATTAGTTAGCTGTGTCAGTTTGAAGGCAGACAGAAGGCAGGGTAGATTTGCACCTTACAGACTAACTAAATTTGAGATTGATATATGTATCATAAGCTTTCATGAGCTCAAGCTCACTTCCACAGATGCTGTAAAAGGACATGCACAGAGCAGTGTATACAATGGAGAGAGTGATATGAATACAAAAAGGCAGGAAAGGCAGGAGGGAGAAAAGGAAGCAATCTGAAGCGGGGATTCCTACAATGCAATCGGGCAGATTCGGTGGGGGGGGCACTGCAGTGCTGCAACTGCACCCCCCTTTGATTCCTACTCCACCCAAATTTTAAAAACCAACTGCCTGAGAGCTGTAGCATGTAGCAACATTTCTATTCAGGCAGTGCCAAGAGAGTCAATTGACTTCATGGCTCATTGTCATCTCTCTGATTCTTGCTAATTTCTCTCCACTCCACAGGTGCTAATGACCCTCTATTTTCTTTAGTGGACTTGACTTTCTAATCTTCAAAATATTTTCTTCTGAAATTTTGCTGGCTGTTAGCCATCCCTGGTAATGTCTCTTCTATTTCACAACCCTGCAGACTACTTTTAGCTCTAGCTAAAAACCTTAATTCAGGTTAGGTGGTTTTATCAACTCAGGTATAGAAATGACTGACAGTGAAGTACTAGAGGCACTGTCAAGATGCTCAAGGCTAGATTATGTTTTGTGAATCTGAATAAAAGAAGTACATTTAACTATAATGACTACAGGACAAATGACAGCATATTTTGACTATTTTCTGACTGTTTTTTTTGTGGGTTTTTTTTAAAACTGATATACAATCTAGCAAATTATTCACATTTCAATAGTTATATTTGCTTTTTTTCCTTTAATTGTAACTGAATAATAGGGCTAGCCCCCTAGCAAAGCATCTAGTTTCCCTTTAACTGGAAAAAAGTGTATTGCATTATATGTAATGATCCAACACACCATATGCACCGTCCCCTTTTCTAAAACCTAGATCTGCCCATGGATACAATTCCAAAACTGTAGCCATTCATATCAACAAAGACAGACTCAGAACTCATACCAACCTCACACAATACCAAACCTGGGACAGAGACAACATAATTCCTCTGGTTGTCACCTACAGCCCCCAGCTTGAACACTTTAGACACGTCATTAATGACCTCCTAGCCCTCCTGGAAAATGATAACTGTCTCAAGGTAGCCATGAGGAACAAACCTGTCCTGATTTACAGACAGTCCCCCCTCACCCACAAAAGGCATCTCTCAAGTAACAGGCTATTTAAGTCAGATTCTCAATGAGACACGAGGGCCTTGCAACAGACCGAGATGCCAGCTGTGCCCCCTCATTAATACAGACCACATCATCACTGGGCTGGATAACATGAGTTATAAATCTGAGGTTCATTCACCTGCACCCTCTACCAATATCATGTACACCATCACCTGCTTACAGTGCCTCACAGTTGTCTACATTGGGCAGACAAGGTAATCCTATGTGTAAGAATGGATGAACACCAATTATGTCCAGAAAAACATAAGTGTCTGTGGTAGAATACTTTGACCTCCTGGACTCTCCAGTGCCAACTTCAAGGTAGCTGTTCTTAAGTAGTAAAACTTTAAAAAACAACTTGAATGGGAAACTGTGGAACAAAAAACGATCCACAGACTGGATTGTGTTAAGTATATAAGGCGGGGGGTGCATCAGGATCTGGGAGAACAGTTGTTCACATGGCTCCCTAAAGGATAACTAGCTCTAATGGCCACAAACTTCTAGAAGGCCAATTCAGACTCAATAAACGAAAAACTTCTTTTCAGTCCGAGTATCCAAGGTCTGGAACAAACTCCCTCCAGAGATGGTGCAGGCACCTACTCTGGACTTATTCAAAAGGTGTTTGGATGCTTATCTTGCTGGGATCATTTGATCCCTGCAGACTTCCTGCCTCTGGCAGGGGAACTGGACACAAACTCAAGAGGTCCCTTCCAGCCCCTAATGTATATGAAATCTGTGAAGTATGGTTTAAACAGGGACTATGGATTCTTACCCATTATCTCAATTTGCTTTTGTGACCCCTTTGTTCCTCTGGGTTTATTACTTCCCTGTTTGTCTCGCCCAGCACTGCCTCCCTTTTCCACCTCCCCTCCTCCACTTCCTGTCTTTTGTATTTAAATCAGGCTCTCCATTTTATACACTGCCCTGTATGCATCCTTTAACAGCATCTGATGAGGTGAGGTTGAGCTTATGAACGTTTATGTTAGATGTATCTGATTTAGTTAACAAAGGGGCGGGCAATTATTTTGGGCGGAGGGCCACTTACTGTGTTTTCACAAGCCATCCAGGGCTGCATGACAGGCAGCCAGGGGCAGATAAATATTAATTTTCTAAATTTTTTAGGGGCCCCGCAGGCCGGATAGACTGGCCTGGTGGGCCACATCTGGCCCATGGGCCGCATTTTGCCCGCCCCTGAGTTAGCCCATAAGATGCAAATATAGCCTGCCTTCTGTCTTAAAAAACTAGAAGTCAATTAAAAAACCCAAAATGCATTATTTCCTGTTAAAATCTCATGATTCTTATATGCTTTCAGGTAGGAGTACTGCTATTATATGTAAAGTGGTGTTCTTATACCTAACCACATTCGTCACTATATATGGTTATCACTTTCCTCCAGATCAAGCCCAAGCCTCTTGTTGGACAGTGACCTTTATTTTCCCTCCCTCAGTGAAAGTTGATGAAAGGGTGATCAGAAATCAGTAGCCTTTAAGGCATGGAAAAGCCCAGATTCTCACTAAAGAGGGAAGGATTTGTGGTCAAGCAGAGTAGGACAGAAGCATCAAGGAAGTTTGGTCCCAAACTCATGCAAGCCTGAGCATCCGTACAGTCAACATCTCCTCTGTGCTGCTGCCTAGTTCCTTTCCTTAATGGCAACACTCATGTTGGGTGCCCATGAGCTACAGCTGAGCTTTAGCCTCCTCTGTGAGGTACAACCACTGAAGAATCAATGCTCACAAAAGCAGCATTAACTTCTCCATCAACTTCTATGTTGTTCCAAGGGGCTGAGGAGCAGAAACCCCTGAAGGAAACTCAGCAGCTGTTTAACTGCACCCAGTAATGCTACACAAAAGTTTAAGGCAGAAAGCAATAGATACACTGAAAAATGGAGAAGCAGTCAGAAGGTAAATTATCCCAGTGGGGAATCTGGATAAGAAATCTTGGCCAAATAAATAATTCAGGTACCAAAATGCTTTCAAGTATACATTTAAATAACAGTAAGGCAACAAAGGCCAAAACATCTGGAATTAGCCCAAGTGCCACTCCAATTGCCTTCCTCTGCCAGATCTGTTGCTCTGCTTCCTGCAATGTGCTCCCTGCCTGATCTCTGGTTTGCCTTCTACTTCCAACCCTGTCTACTGCTATGCTGTTTGTCCCCTCCCTGATTGACTGCAGGCCACAGAGGCTGTGCTGCCTGTGCCACTTGTGCCACAGGTTGGCCATCCCTGGTTCAGGCAATCCTGCTTAATGGAAATCACACCCACATTAAACACACACACTCACCCTTTTAGGAGCATAAATAGGATATGGGGATGGGCACTAATGTATTCCACGGTAGGGCTTCGAGTGCCAATTTGTCGTCTCAAGATGTTGTTAAATATCTGGGACACATCCTTTTTGCCCTGTTAAAGAAACAAAACATATTTGCAGGTGTGGAAACAAAGACTGTGAATAATACATGAATATGTTTCTTCGTTTAGAATGGGAAGAGTAATAAATAAAATGGAACAAGTAAAAAAAAAATTGCTCTTGCTATTATTTCTTTGCTGTGGATCTCACAAACTATTTTCAATGGTATGACAATATCCTTGATTTTGCCCATCTGTTGCTTTGGATATTTCCATTTTCCTTCATTTATATTTTTGGCAATAGGGAGGTGAACGGCTTCCTCGTTCTAAAGACCAAAGCTTCGGTTCTGTTAATTGGAAATGCTGGAAGGTGATAACAGCCTCAAGTCCAAGCGTCACTTATCAGTAATGCACAACCATCCCCCTTCCCCCAATCTAAGTCCTTATGGTAGTGATAAAACCAAGATCTATCTGGGACAAGGCCTGATCTTTGATTGTTCAGTCAGATTAGGCATTTTTTCTATTTAAATAATAACTTAAAACATCACCCTGTTTTTTAAAAATAATTGTTTTCAGAATTAAATTCCAATCCTCAATATACAGAGAAGCATTTTAAGTATTAAAGAGTAGGACTTATCCCTTCAAGATTTTGTTCTTTTTTAAATATAAAGTCTAATATGATTGTTGTTATCATCCTCTATACTATTTTTGATGTGGTTGCTTTATTCACCCCAAATTAGGTGGGGAAGCTCCAGAACTTTACTGATACCCTCTCCATTTCCCCCTGCATTTACTTTCCACACACATGTTCAGAACCATGTACTGCAGCAATCATCATTCACTAGAAGTGTTTTGAAGAGGCCCTTCTAAGCCAGTCCTTCATTAACCAGAGGTTGCTCTTGCATGACTTATTCTAAGTTCCTCCCCGCCCATGAGAAAGAAAGCTTTGTGAAATTCCTGGAGGGGAAAGAGCACTATATTAAATGCCTGGTAACCAAAGAGCAAGGTAAATAGTGGGTCATCATGTACAGTACAAGCTACAGGAAAATGTATAATTTCTATAAATGTATAAATGCAAATTGAGAAGTGTCTCGGACGGCCAGAGCCGACTTGAGTTGCGTTAGAAATTGGTCGTACGTTAGGGCGGGCTGGTGAATGGAGAGGCAGACACAACTTATCGGTTGCAAAAAACTTTACTCACGCCGCTTGCAATCACGACGCAGGTGGTCCGGTCATCTGAACAACCACGCGAGTTGTTCCAGCTGGCGGGGCCCAAGCCAG
>NW_005842428.1:1099706-1106622 GCF_000455745.1 Alligator sinensis
ATTGGTCGTACGTTAGGGCGGGCTGGTGAATGGAGAGGCAGACACAACTTATTGGTTGCAAAAAACTTTACTCACGCCGCTTGCAATCACGACGCAGGTGGTCCGGTCATCTGAACAACCACGCGAGTTGTTCCAGCTGGCGGGGCCCAAGCCAGTTAATCCATCCGCAATTCGAAGCCGGCAGGAAAAGGGGTACGTCTGGGGTTGCGCTCGGTGACGGAAGAAAGATCGATAGGTGATCAGTCTATCGATCGGCAGCCGCAAGTCAGATAACTTCAGAGGCACTCTGCAGTGTGCTCAAAGCTCTTCGACTTGGGCGGAAGTCGCGCGAAATTTTAAACGGCCAGCAAGCCAATTACTAGCCGCCACGTGTGAATAATTTAGCACTGGCCAATAGCGGGGCACAAATTTACATTCGAATAGCGGGAACTCTTTGCACCATGCATTTCTGTGCTGCAAAGAAGAAATGCATCCTGCAAAGGAAACTGCAAATTGGCGGGAACTCTCTCCTACACGCGGGTTCTCAATTGCAGCAGAACACTCTGCCATGCAAAGGAGCTCTCATGTGGCCAGGAAATTCCATAGTGCCGAGGCACCAAAATCACTGGGTCGTGACAAGAAGGACAAACATTCTTTGACTAGGCAGATACTGAGTTTTACAGAGAGGGGAAATTCCCTAGCTTCACCCCTACAAATAAATCACTTCTGAGAAAGAGTATTTTGCCTTTCTAGGTACTCCAGCTCAACTGGCTTAGAGGGTAAAAGACTAAAAGAATCAAATTACTGAGCTGGCCCATCTGCTCTTGACAGCTGGATATTCCTCTAACTGAGCCAATTTCTCTAGAAAAGTCTCCTGCTTCTACAACTCCCACTACATATGTATGGATTACCCTTTTCCCCAGTAGCCTCAGCAGTTAGTTTGAAATGAAAATTATCCAGAAGAGCTGTTGACAAGGGGAGACAACAATGGCCAGAAATTATTATACCTGCCTAAACACAAGATTTTGGAGGATTTCTCACACCCTCTGGGACTATTCTGCCCTTGTGTCTTGATTCCCAATGATATCGTGCCACAGGGCCCAGACATGAACGTAAGGTTGAATAGACCAGAGAAAATAGAAATGGGGCCTATCCCCAAAGACAACAAATCCTAAGTCACCCCCTCATCACCAGCCAGATTCCTTCAACATGGGGTATATTATCGAGTTCATTAAAATAAAAGATTTAGACTAACAGAGGTGCCTGGCAAGCCATCTCAAATGAACCAGCTGGCCCCCTTCAGTCTTGCACTCCACTGTGTTCAAACGTCAGAGAGAAACCATGTATACATACTGATGGTAGTGACAGCCTGAAAGAAGTCTCAAGCTTTTAAGATTTCCCATTCTAGATAAGAGCAGAATGGAGACCCAGAAAAAGGTGATATACAAAATCCTGACATCACCATCAAAGGGTATCTGGCAAACACACTTGGGCTAAAAAGTGGGCCACAGGTTTATCCTGGATCTGAATGTTTCAGGCTTGCATCAAAATAGGCACAGGATGCAGGACAATCATTTTACACATGCAGCTTCAACAGCAATTAACTCAAATTAGTCGTCCCGCCCTCCCCCCCTCCACACGCACATTTTCTGTACTTCATAGGTACTTAATGTGGGACAATGGACTTGTAAATCTGTAGAATCCAGAATAAAAGTCTCTCTCAGGAGAAATCTGACATCTGTCTTGAGTCTAAAGGAACAATACTAACAGAATTAGTTTATTAAAGGATTTTGCAAGCATCAGCCACATATTAAATTTTGGAAGCCTCTTCATACCTAAACATTAGTGAAGGAGTAGCAGAATAAAGTTATATCAACCACCAAATACCCGTTTCACTGCTGTGACATGTTCTGCAATGGCATAGCTCTTGGAAATTAAAAGGTAGACAACTCATAAAAATGTAAGCTAACACAAGTTTGAAATGCATCTCTGGAAACTATAATGCAAAATTTTTTATAGCCAAAAACAAAAAATGCAAAATGTAGTGAAAATGTAGTAGCAGTGGACAGAGAAACGTGATAAATCTGAGCAAGAAAGACTCAGAGGAACTTGTTACATGGATTATAACTGATCAAATTCCTATGTCAGAAGAAGAGTTTAATCACAGACCTACCAGCTATTCTACCCCCTCTCTTAGCTAACTATTCATAGTTTGCAACCTATTTTGTTTTATGGTCAGTTAATACCACAAGGCATATGAATTTGCAATTTGTGTACACACTTGAATTCTTCAGAGTTTTTGTAGCTATTGGCCAAGTCACAATGTTGATAATATCAAGTTCAGATATGTTTGGATTCATGATTACTACTCATGGGATACGAATCTGGCAGTCTGGTTTGGGTCCATCTCCAGAGTTGTACAAGAGCATCAATCCTCAAAAAGCCACACTTCAAAAGGTGACTTGATCCCAGTGTATAAGGACTGTAAAACAAAGAAACGATGGTTGCATGCTGAAAGCTAAGGAAATTGTTCAGTCACTCACTTACCCTTAGATGGCAATTGGAAAACAGTAAAATAATGGTCCAAACGCAGCCAAGAAACCTGAGCAACTCAAAAATTATGAAAACCTGAAGGTGCAGAGGGCAGATACTGTTACTACTGTCCTTTTCAAGGACATTTCACTGCTGCAGTATACATTTCATTCTCCTTCCTTTGTCTAGAAAGAACACCGGTGGCAAAACTAAGGGTTTTGCTATGTGTTTGTATAAAACTTTGTCATGGAAAAGGCTACATTTACAAGCAAAGTTTATTATTATTATTATAAATAGAACTTTAAATACCTATATGACTGGTTAGTGCATAGTTTACTTACTGGAGGTTGGGCCTGGAAGATTGAAAGATGGAATAATAAGCTATGGAATATTTGACATAAGCTATACAACCAATATAACTAGGGACCTACCAAATTCATGGCAGGAGTTGGCTGCGCATCAGCTCCTTTAATCTTGAAGGTTCCCCTGCGTGCTCCCCACTGCTGATCGGTGGAAGGGCCCCACTGCTTGTTGCTTGCTCTTGATCAGCGGGGAGGCAAAAACTTCAGTCTTAAATATGGCGCCATTTCTGCTACTTGCCACTGACTGGCTGAGGGGCCCTGGCAGCCCACTGTATGTTGTTGACCAGCTGGGAGGCAAAAACAGCACCATACTTAAAACTGTGGTTTTTGCCTCCCTGCTACTCAGGAATAGGGGGAGGGGGCAGGGGGTGCATGCAGCAGAGCTCACCCAGGTGGTGCGGTCTGTGGCTGCCCCTGTGGTGTGGAGCCGAGCCCCGCCTGGGGCAGCCAGTGCCACACTCCAGCCTGTGCCTGGAGGTGGCTGCTCATCATGCTAGGTGGATGAAGTGGGTGGAAGGCAGTTGGAAGCTGGAGCCCTGTGTACTGGGGCAGGAGCTGCCCAGCTGAAGCTTCCTCCCAGCCTGGAGCAGCAAAGCAGGAGGAGGAGCCACTGCTGGAGGTGGCGAGAGGAGCGGAGCAGCATTTGGGTAGCTGCAACACCACCGGGAGCAGTTCTGCTGCAAGTGTGTGCACTGGTTGGGCCAGGCTGGTGAGCTTAGGCTGGGGCTGCCCTGGCTGGGGCTCAGCTCCATGCGGAGCATCACGGGGCAGCCACAGACCGCACCCCATTCCCTCTCCCCCTACTCCTGATTAGCAGGAAGGCAAAAACTATGGTTTTAAATATAATGCTGTTTTTGCTTCTTGTCCGGTCAACAATATACAATGGAGCTGCCAGGGCCCCTCAGCCAATCAGCAGCAAGCGGCAAAAACAGAGCCATATTTAAAACTGTAGTTTTTGCCTCCCTGCTGATCAAGAGCAAATGGTGAGCAGCGGGGCCCCTCTACCAATCAGCGGTGGGGGATGCATAGGTAGACAGAATAAGCTACCCATGAAAATATAAAGCTACACAGAATATCATGCTTTAAAGCACCAATCATTCTAAAATGGGAAAAGCTGGTTATGGTGGTTTCTTTTTTCTACTTCTCAAAACTGCTGGATTATTTTTTCTAATTCAAGCCTTCAGGCATTTAGCAGGTGCAATAACAAGTGAGGAAAACAACTGAAAAAGCAACTGAAAAGACTTGAATAAATTCTACAATAAAAAAACAAACCCAAAAACCCCTCTCAATTCAGGAACACCACAAAATCAAGAAATGTGCACTGACAATGCAACATATAAAATTACAAAAAAATTAAAAGAATCTGTCCCTAGAACATAAATCTGCCAAAGCTCTGCCATTAATTTTGCAGAATGCCCATGAACTCTCACTGAAATAATGATAAGGAGGACATTTTTTCATATTTTCCAGTGAAATGACACAAGAATGCTTTTCTTTTTTTTGGGGGGGGGGGGGGAGGGGAGGAGAGTTTAATGCAATATTTCAGTGGGACCTCGGGATTACAGCTCTAGGGAATGCCAGGTTTCACAGAGAAGAAAATATATGTTCTCTCTTTTGATTTGTTTTCAAAGGAGAAAAATAAAAATACAAGTGGTTCTATTAAATGAAGGAAAATTCCCCACAGTAAAATTACTCATTCAAAGGATGACTTCCATGGGACTGCCCTAGGAAAACAGAAAAAAGCAAGACACTTCCCTAGAATACTGAAGCTCCCTTTAATTAGTCTTCAGGCTTCACTCAATGGAGAACTGGAAGCCTGGAATTCCCGAGTTCTTCCCCTGCCCAGAGGCACTCATTTTTTTCATTGGAATCACCATAATAAGTCTGAACAAGTCCAGCATCTTGTCTTAGACAGTGGCTGTATAGGTAGTGCAAGAAATGCTGTTGTGTGCAATTCTAGAACAAGTTGCCATTGGTAAAATTTCTTTCCAACCTCCATCAGTCAGAGATCGTTTCAGAGGGTTTTTATCAATTCTAAATTACTGAAATTTTTTCTAAGCTACAGTGTTCATTCTCCATATGACCATCAGTTTTTTTTAATTCTTCCAAGTCCTTACCCTTAACGATAAAGAGTAACAATAAGTTCCACATCCTAACCATGTATTGTAAATTTCCCTATTTCACCCATATGAATCTTCCATAGCTCATTGTTCAACAGGGTGATAGATGGAGGCAATTCACTTCACCTGGTCTGTTAAAGGTCCACCCATACCTAGGTGACCTACTGGTATAAAGCATAACTAAGACGCACCAGTTTCTGTAGCCAAAGACACATGTGGAAGTGATATAGTTAGCATCACATCCAGCTATCTTTGATGTCCCTTACAGAATGATGAGGAAGTCCTCACTGGGGCCTCCCTGCAGAGCAAGTTAAGGACCCAGGCTTGAACTCAAACTTCTGAATCCAGAACAAGACATTTTATCTGCTATGCTGTATCTGGTCTGTTACACCATTAATTATTGTGTACATGCCTGTTATCATATTTACTTGCATACCACACACCCATTTCCCAAAAATCAGCCCTCCAAAATTGGGGTACATGTCTTAAGCAAGAAAGCTGATTTCTGCACTTAAAGTGAAAGTGAAGCATGTTATGCCTGTCGTGTAATGGCTCCCTGTTATGGCTGCAGTGCTTCTCTCCCTGTCCAGGAGGGAAGAATAGTGTGCACCCTTCAGAGTCATGGTTAGTTTTAACCCTGTCACAGCCACTGCTGAACTAGCCGTAGCCTTCGGCTGAGCAGCTAAAAACTGCTGTCAATTCAACAGCAGCTATGACAGGATTGAAAGTGTAATTCTGAAGTTGCAACTAGAGGTTGAGTGATGCTGAGAGATGGAATCTGGCCCACAGTCTAGGGCCAGCATGCAGCCATGTTGAGCCTAAGTACGATTCTGGAAAAATCTTCATTTTCCTTCATTCTGCCTTCCCATAACAAGGCACGTGTCTTATTTAGAGGCATGTGGGGTACAAGTAAATATGCTATGTTCCCCTATTAACCAAGCCATCCCTACCTTTACAGTCTCTTTTCCTTTGGAAGCTTTTTCTGCTAAACATTTTTGTTCCTTGTCTCTCTGAATCCAAACTCTGCTAGATTCTTTTTGATACAGGAAACCAGAGATGAACATCTTTCCATGATAAGGGTGTACCACCAAAACATACAGACACAAGATATTTTACGTTATTTTTTCATTTTGTTGCCCCATGCATTCAAATGTTTCTTTGTTCCCTTTTTTGACAGTGAAGGGAGTTACACTAGGGATGATTCCAATTCATTAATTTAAAGAGAACCTATGTACCAGCTTGTTGATCGATATGCAACTACTTGTGTGGCAACAGAGGAATCCTCTGTCTTTCATCATTTCTAACACTGAAGGTGCAGATCTCTTCCAAATCTCCACCACACAAATCAATTAAATTTTGGGGAAATTCAAGCTTTTTTACTTTAAGTTACTGTCAACCTTCAGGTTACCCTAAAGTTCCTAACTCACAGACCATTTGTCTACACCAAAAACTCTTAGCTTGACCCTTGGTAGCACTCCAGGATAACCATGGAAACTGATGAACTCCAGCATCTGAGAACAAGCCTTCAAGCCGGAGATCTGCACTTTGTTCAGAAGTTACCTGACCTACTGATGGCTCGAACCTAGGGGTGCACCAATAGAGATTTTTGGGGCCAATAAAGATAGCCAATTTTTAAGGAGGCATATCGGCCAATATCAATACAATTTCCTATACACAGCTCTTCAGCTTGAAAAGCTGCGTCCAGCTGGTAAGTTTGGTATGGTGGAAGGGGAGGGAAGGGGTGTGTGGGGGGCGCCAGATAAGGACCCCTGTGGTGAGGGAGGGAACGGGGCTGGGGCAGGAGCTGACCAGCTGAGGCGGGGAGGGGCGCGAGTCAGAGCCACTTGAGGTGTGTGCCCCCTGCATCTGCGCGGCGCAGGGTGGACTGCAGCTGCAGGCTGGCACTAGGAGGGCACAGGGTGG
>NW_005842428.1:1106762-1163594 GCF_000455745.1 Alligator sinensis
GAGCACTGGACAAGCTATATGTAGTGGTGACAGCTGCCTCCCTTCCCGCGCCCCCCTGACAAGCCGTACCTCTGTCCCACACCAGCCCCAGTCCCTGCCACAGCCCTAACCCCACACTACACCCTCCCTCACCATGGGGGCCTTGATCTTCCCCCCCTTGCCCCTCCCCCCTCCCCTTCCACCACACCAGACTTACCAGCTGCATGCAGCACTCCATGCTGCCGGCTCTGCTCCTCACTGCCTACTTGCTGCACTGCACTCACTCAGGCATTTAACAGACAAATTATTGGCTGCATCGGGCCGATTTCTGATTCAGAAAATTTTCTTTACATCGGTGCCAATCCAATAGTGGACCGATGCATCAGTGCACCTCTACTCCAAACACTTGAAATCCACCACCAGAAAACCCAAAACTTTTGGCCCTTTTGCATCCCACTTCTAGCTTCTTCAACACAATGCTTTGCTGCAGACTTCCAGGTAAGATACAGATAGGGAGGGGCAGATCATGTGGCTCATCAGGTGGAAGGTGAACCCTAAAAATCAGTGTAGACCAGGGCAGACAATTATTTTGTTTGAAGGGCTGCTTTATGAGGTTTGTAATCTTTCTAAGGGCTACATGGGTAGCCCCACTCCCAGCCACCATTTTGGGATTGGAAGTCCCACCCCCTAACCAGTCCTGCCCCCTTTGCCACCAGAAGTCCCTCCTCTTGCCCCCCTGAAATACTCCTTTTGGGAGGGGGGAATGCCATCTTAGAACCAAATCATACACTAAAAGTGAAACACCTACTATAACATATTTTAATTTTATTGCAAAAAATATTTTTGTCATGATGTGTGTTTGCATACTGTATATAGAGGTGATTGCACGATAACTCAAAAAAGAAATTCTCAGTCTCATATATTGTGTAGTGGTGTGTGTGTGTTGGTGGCGGGGGGGTATGGTGGGGTGTGTATGGTGAGGTATGTGTGTGTGTATACACACATGTGGGGAGGCTGTCTGGGGGCATAGGGTATATGGAGCTTTGGGGGGACAGGTTGTGGGTGTGGGCCATTTGTGGGGTGAGGGAGGGTGGGGGGGGACCTCTGCCTCTCCCATGGTGCACAGCTCCACAGGTGGCAGTAGCAGCAGGTGGCAAGGACACTCAGGGCACTTGTGCCCAGTGCAGGCACTGGTGCCAGCAGCATGTAGCTCTGGCCAGCACTGCACATCAGGGAGGAAAGCTCCATGCACTGGAGCCAGCTGCCTTTCCTACCCCCTGCCACGCGGGTCCAGGGACTCCACAGTTAAGTAGAGGCTGGGGCTCCCCTCCACTTCTGGTGGAGTCCCAGGACCTGCATGGCAGGGAGCAGTGCATGCAGCCGGCTCCAGCATGTGCAGCTTCCCCCCGGTAGCACACGACTGCCAAAGCTGTGCATGCAGAGCGGGGAGCCCCCCCTGATAGAGGCAGACTGTTCAGGCTGCTCTCCTCACCGTAATGTGTAGCACTGGTTGGAGCCATGTGCCACCCCGCAGGACCACCTGTGCCGGGGTACAAGCACCCTGAGCACCCCCACCTGCTGCTGCTGCGGGCGAGGTTGCGCACCATGGGAGGAGTGTGGGGGAAGTCCCCACACCCCCTCACCCTCCCTTACACACAAACAGTGCCACCCAAGATCTCTGCTGCTGCCAACCCCCTAAACATGAGCTCTGCCCCACCACCAGAGAAGGCCGAGAGGCATTCTGGTGGCCGTTTACAAACCCACCAGGGGGAACCAGCGAGAATTGGGGGAGGCTCTGTTCCCCCGGCACCACCCGGGGTTACTAGAAATAACAGCCACAAATTGTTAGAGAGAAGGTTCAGGCTGGACATCAGGATAAATTATTTTACAGTCAGAGCTACCAGGCTGTGGAATGGGCTCCCAAGTGAGGTGGTATTCTTTCCTACCTTGAGAGTCTTCAAGAGGAGGCTGGACAGATATTTGGCTGGGGTGATAGGATTTGGCTGGGGTGATACTTCCGCAGCACCCATTCCTGCCCAGGGCAAGGGGTCGGACCTGATGATCTGTTTAGGTCCCTTCTGACCCTTAGCACTATGAAACTATGAAACCAGTCCCAGCCCCAAGCTCCAAACTCCCACCCAGCTGCAGCTTGCCCCCTACCTCTGCCACTTCCCCACCTTCTGCCCAGAGCAAACGAGATACTGGGGAAACTGAGCAGAGGCAGCAGCAGACCATCCTAGAAGCTGTATGTTGGCCAGACTGGGCAGGCACTTCCACCCACGAGGGTGGGAGTGAGGCCCAATAGGGTATGTTGTGGGGAGTGGGGTGTATACGTGGGCACCTTGCTCCCAGCCCAGTACAATTAGTTGGTGGGTGCCGCAGGCTGGATGAAAGTGCCCGGGAGGCTGGATCTGGCCTGCAGGCCATATTTTGCCCATCCTGGTGTAGGCAGACACTTAATGACAACATCATGATCAAACAGAAAGGCAGATTTTCTTTGTACACTTACAATTAGAATAAGGGGGACCTACCTCAAAATCTATTAGCTGCAAATTGGCTATCAGAGTCACAAGAAGGCCACTGTTGTATAATTCTTGTGCTAATTGAGCCACCATCTCCGTAGGTGGCTCCTTGTCACTGGTACCACAGAGAATTTCTTTCATTGCTTGCAGTGATTTTGACACTTCTTCTGATGCCTAGAGATCAAAGAATACATTAACTATTTTTATGTAAATGAAACTGGTAACAAAGAAAAAAATTAAACACAGCTTTGTACAATAACCAGTTTTTGGTGCTGAAATGTGTCAGTAAATATTTTATTATTTTTATGCAGACCTTGAAGCTAAGAAAGTCAGGCTTGATCCTGCTTGCCCTACCTAGGCAACCACTCAGGTGTTTAGCTGTTGGGGGTTGTAAATGCAGCACAGTATCTACTGCATGTAAAGGGCATGGAATTACTTCCTTGCATTACAAGATTCCTTGCACTTGAGGAGAGATTCTCCCCATACAAAGACAGGCAGTATTGCTATTGTTACCCTCTCTTGGTTTCTACCAAGAGATTCCACAAGAATTTCAGTGGTGGGAGATGTGAGGGAGATGCTCTAGTGCACTTCTTTTCCACCCAAAGCTAAAGACTTCAGAGCTGTAATCACCCCATTCCAAGAGATCCAAGTAAGTCTTTTTGAACCTGTCAGCTTTGGACTACCATCACTTACTCTTCCTTGCCACTGAGGCACTCTACCACCAGCAAATTCCAGGCCCACTACCTTTAGGTAGGAACTTATTTACAGAACATACAGACACTGAGGTTGAAAACAGACAATTTTTATGGCAGCACAAAGGCCAAGCAAACAGACATCCATGCTCTTTGTTGCACCACAAATGACCAAACTCTGTGGCCACATAGGTGATATCCTTTTGTACTGCTTTTTTGCACTGGACATCTGTTTGCCTCATTGAAGGAAAGCATGGGCAGCCCAGAGCTGCCTGCACTTCCCTGCCACTCCAAACCAGTGCTCCCAGGGCTTCAGGAGAATTGCCAAGGTACACAAGATTGGGCCCCTGAAGTACCTGCCTGCATTTCCCCATTTGTAAAAATGGATGTGGGCATGGGACTCAGTGTAAAGAAATGCAGCAGCATGGGACCCACAGCAAGGCCCAGAGCAGGGCAGCGAGGCACCAAGTGAATCCCTGGGCATGCCCTGCAGGCAAGGAAACCTGGGGTTCCTCTGTGTGCAGAAGTGTGCCCAAGTTTTGTCCCATGAGATCAGGCTCCTGCCGCTTGTGGGGGTGGCAGGGAGCCAACCCTGTGGGACAGAGGACAATGTCTGCTTCACACAATTAATGGCACATTCTGGCACAGCTGATCTGCTTCATTTGGTGATGCCTGTTTATAGCCTGAGACTTCAGGGTTAACTGCTAAACCACTTACCCTGCTTCCACTTACACACAACAGCTGTCAGCAAACACAACAGAATTGAAAAACCTTTTTAACCTCCACTTCTTCCTCATTCAATTTCCTTTTGATTAACATAGACCTTGCAAGAAGTAAATCAGGAATTCTCCAAACTGAACAGCTGTTTTATTTGTTTGCTGTCAGAAAACCTTTTACACAAAAAGTTTTCTAGGGCCAGGACAGAACCTGGCCAGTGACAGAAAGGGAGGCAAAAAGAGTACACCACTGCAGAACAAACTGGGAGCTTGTAGGTTAGGATGTTCACCTGGGATGTTCAAGACCTAGGTTCAAGCATCCACTCTCTCAGAGCCGTGAGTGATCTAATCCTCTGTCTCTGACATTCCAGGTGAGTGCCATGACCACCAAGCTGCCAGTCTTTTGGGGTGGAGTTCTCTTCTCTTGGGACTGTTTCACTTTTTATAAATAGAAACTTACTGAAGCAAAACCTTTAACTTTGATCTTTCATTTCCTGGGCTATCTACTCCACCTTTGGCTGAATTAATATTTTATGCATGGATCTTTGTTTTTTTGACCCACAAGAAAACCATTTCCTGCCCATCTACACCCGTTAAGTGAACTACTGTATTTACCCAAATCCAAGATGACTTCAAATTTAAGATCTCCCCCTCAATAATTAGATTCTAGACATGGAAAATTATAAATCTGTTATAATTTTCCATGTCTAGAATCTAATTATGGAATGGGCATCTTAAATTCATCCCCATCCCTCCCCATCAACCGCTGTGGCATCAGGGGGGCAACCTGTGAGGAAAGCAGGACAGGCAGGCAGATCCCTGCTCTTTGCTCCCTCCAGTGCTTGCTGCCCCCATCTCACCCCCCCCGCCGTGGCTGCCTTCCCACCACTTTGCCCCTACACTTCCCCCCCGCACCTCCCCCAATGTTCTGCACTGCTCCCGACCAATTCTGCTGCTGTCCCTGGCTGATCTGGGCACAGAGGGGGCCCCAGAGCCACTCCTGCCCTGTGCTTCATGGCAGGGAATCTGGCTTGGCTAAAGACAGCAGAGGCAGCACACACGTTTCTCCTTCCAACCCCTGCTCCCTGTCTGGCTCCTCTTCCTATCCCCATCTGCCTTGTTGGCCATGAACAGGAATTGGAAGGAAGAAGCTATGCAATGCTGCCACTGTCTCCTGCTGACGCAGGCATGGAGGGAGTCCCAAAGGCACTCCTGACCTGCTCCTACCCTACACCGCAGGAAGCAGCTGAACTGGGAGCCTGGCTGAGCTGGAAACAGATTCAACAGCACACAGGTTCCTCCTTCCCCACCTGGCAAACTTTCCCCCTATCTTCCCTGATGGCCAGGAGCAGGCTGAAAGGAAGAATCTGTGCACTGTCACAGCTGCTCCCAGCAGCACAGGTCAGGAGCTGCTCTGGGGCTCCTCCTACGCCTCCAATGGACCGATCCAACTAGTTGCTGTGGGGACAGGCTGTGCAGGAAGTCCACTGTGGCCAGGGTAGCACACAGGTTACTCCTTCCAGACTGCTCCTGGACAACAGGGGAGCTAGGCAGGGAAGGAGGAACCATCACTGTCCCCAGCTGAGCAAGACTCCCTACACAGCTGCTCCCCACATCTCCCAATTGGAGCAGTCTGACACTCAGTTAAGATGAGTTTTGCTTTCCTCATATTGAATGGGGGAAAATACTTGTTTTAGAATCAAGTAAATACAACAGTATTTCTACTTGGGATGGCCCAAGAGACACAATCTAGATGCTGCTCCAGATTCAGATTTTGAACGCTCATAAACTGGCATACATTACAAACCAAGGATTTGGTTTAGTTCAGTAAAGTGACATAAGGCATTTCCTAAATTTGATTCAAATCCAAGTTAAAAATGTTGAGCACCCCAAAATTTGATGGATGTCCAGACTCTTTGTTTGAGCCCGCCTCTTGTTTCTGCTGAATGAAAAGTCTCCAGATTTGTAAAAAAATGTCATTATCAAGCTACTTAAAACAACTGATGATGTGATAGAGAAAAAAAAAAATCACACTATATGTACTGCAAACTCTTCCAGGCAGGGACTTCTGGAGTAACGCTGTGCTGTTCTCTCAGAACTCTTACCCTGGTCTAACTTGATTTCAGCAGAACTAAGATTTACAGTATGTCTGTGAGTTCTGAATTGGCCTCCTTACCTTCAATACCTTACTTCAGAACATCCAGCATGTGCTTAGTGCTATACAAGATTTGCCCCCTTACTGTGCCAGTCCTGCAGTTGCACACCAGGACAGACAGGCCAATGAGTGATCTGGACATGGCCTAAGAGTCCTTCAGACAACCCAAACAATAAATCTCTACTCAGCTGGTCTAATAAAAGATATCACTCAAAGAACCTTGCCTGCAGATGAATTTACACACAAGAGAATTTTATCCAAACTTTTATGAAACCAAACCAAAGTTCCTGTCCTTAAATAATCCTCATGGTCACTTTTTTTTTAATTAATATACCTCACTCAAAAAAAAAAATCAAGCCTATTTTTAACCTTCAGACATTAGGGATATGTCATTAGAGGTATCCCACAGAGTAGCTCCAGGGGTGCAATCTTGTGAACTGAAGATCTAAGTCTTCATGAAAAATGTGCAAATATTTTCCTATCCAAAGAAAAAAACCTTATTCATTTTCTGGTTTTTCACTCATTCTACTTGGTTGAATACGAAAATTTCTGGCATTTTGCAGTTAAAAAATCCTGAGGATCTTGCTTTTCTTTCTAAAAGTAAATACTCTTTTTTGACAGTTGAAATAAAATCCTCTCCATAAGGACTTTATGCTTTAGTTTTAGATATCACAGTGCAGACAGAAAAAATAAAGAACCAAAGCGGGGCTGGGAAATCAACTGTAAAATATTATAGCATGGATGGCAGTTATAAAGCATCACTTCTTTGTTAATCTACTAACTTCTCTATCTTACCTCTAAACTCTTTGTAAATTCAGTCTACACAAGGTACACTGACTTCTTCTCCTTTCATTCCCTCTTTGATACTCTGGAACCTGCCTTTCATCATCCCTAATCATACAAAACTGCTTTTATTTGTAAATCAATTCCTGGCCAAATCTCTTCTCTGCCCTACCCCCCATAATCTATCTACAAAGATAGAGATTCATTTTGAGTGTTTCTCATTGCTAGCCTTTACTTTGTTACTTCTATTTAATCTTTCTATATTTTTATAATAGCATATATTGTTGAAATATCCAAGTACTTTGTTTCTAGGAGGGAAATTTGCTCAAACAGAGGCAGAAGATATTCTATCATAGAAACAAAAATGCAAGTATTTCCATATGATCTGTGAGGCAAAGGACAAGAATCACCAAGGGTTTCCAATGGTGTATGCAACTCTAGATGGAAACTTTGGCAACTACTTTAGGTCTTACAAAGCTGCAGCCAAGCATGATAGAAGAATCCCTCAGATTCCTTCCTCTCAGTGATTTCAACCTGTACGTAAACTATCTAATAGTACTGGATCACTTCACTGATATGGAAAACATAATATTCTTCCATGCAGTCTCCAGATCCATACATGCAGCCATCATGTAGCATATCTTCTACCTCAGACTATATACTTTAGACATCCCTGACATAATTCGCTCCTAATCTGCTGACCACTTCATCCAGGCACCACTGACTTTGTTTCCCAACAGGGTATTCAACAACCAAAGCTGGTCTACTCTTGAAGACTCTGTACTCTATAGATTTTCAGCTTGCCTAAGCAGAAAGAGCCAAGGTGCTGATGCGTTGGTACAATAGTTCCGTCCCCTGTTCATCTGTCCTATTGATGCTCTGGCTTAAGCCATCTCATCTCCACACTCCAACTAAGAATGAAGGGCAATTGCTCCTCCTTTCCCATGACCCTTACCTGCAGAGGGATGCATGTTATCCCTGTATCTTTTCAAGATCCATGGAAAAAAGTAGAGAAACCTTACAGGCCTGACTGTCATAAGCATGTCAATAATATGACATGCATGTCAATAATATGAACCACTGCAGCAGCTGAATTCCTCAGCACAGATGCAGATCACAAGTTCAAGATTAAGCCTACTAAAGGAAGGGACAAAGCAAAGCAATATAAGTAAAGAGGACCTGACTGTAGACCACTCTTCCAGAAGAGATCAGATGAATTGAGACTGACCATTTTCAGAAAACTTTGCAAAACCTTTTTCGAGAAACCCTTCTTTTAAGAAAGCAATGCTTTAATAAAAAGTTAAGCATCCT
This sequence comes from Alligator sinensis, assembly GCF_000455745.1. Classification (NCBI taxonomy): domain Eukaryota; kingdom Metazoa; phylum Chordata; order Crocodylia; family Alligatoridae; genus Alligator; species Alligator sinensis. The sequence continues at coordinate 1,114,921 of NW_005842428.1, forward strand.
TTCTACTCACAACTCCCTTCCACACATCCCAAAAAATCAAAAACCCACACCATACTGAGAGTTGACCCTGAGTTAATGGGGAGATATGATAGATCATAGAATCATAGAAAATTAGGGCTGGAAGGGACCTCAGGAGGTCATCTAGTCCAACCGCCTGCTTAAAACAGGACCATTCCCAACTAGAGTACCCAGAGAGTGGTGGTGGATGGGTCGGTATCAACCTGGCAGGACGTGGGCAGTGGGGTCCCACAGGGCTTGGTCCTTGGACCAATACTCTTCAATGTCTTCATCAGCAACTTGGATAAGGGAGTGAAGTGTACTCTGTCCAAGTTTGTGGATGCTACAAAACTGTGGGGAGAAGTGGACACACCGGAGGGCAGGGAACAACTACAGGCAGACCTGGACAGGTTGGACAAATGGGCAGGAAACAACAGAATGCAGTTGAACAAGGAGAAATGCAAAGTGCTGCACCTAAGGAGGAAAAATGTCCAGCACACCTACTGCCTAGGGAATGACCTGCTCGGTAGCACGGAAGCAGAAAGGGATCTCGGAGTCCTAGTGGACTCCAAGATGAACATGAGTCGGCAGTGTGATGAAGTCATCAGCAAAGCTAACTGCACTTTATCATGCATAAGCAGATGCATGACAAACGGAGCCAAGGAGGTGATACTTCCCCTCTATCGGGCACTGGTCAGACCACAGTTGGAATACTGCGTCCAGTTTTGGGCACCGCACTTCAAGAGGGATGTGGATAATCTGGAGAGGGGCCACTCGTATGGTTAAGGGCTTACAGGCCAAGCCCTACGCGGAGAGACTAGGGCACCTGGACCTCTTCAGCCTCCGCAAGAGAAGGCTGAGAGGCGACCTTGTGGCTGCCTATAAATTCATCATGGGGGCACAGAAGGGAATTGGTGACGTTCTACTCACCAAGGCACCACTGGGGGTTACAAGAAATAATAGCCATAAGCTAGCAGAGAGCAGATTTAGACTGGACATTAGGAAGAACTTCTTCACAGTTAGAGTGGCCAAGGTCTGGAATGGGCTCCCAAGGGAGGTAGTGCTCTTCCCTAAAGATCTATGAATCTACATCATTTAAGCCAGGGCTTTGTTGAGCCAGGCCTTAAAAGCCTCCAAGGATGTAGATTCCACCACCTCTCTGGGTAATCTGTGTTCCACTGCTTCAATACCCTCCTAGTGAGAAATGTTTTCCTAATATCCAACCTAAACCTTCCTTGCTGCAACTTGAAACCATTGTTACTTGTTCGGTCATGTCACCACTGAGAACAGTCTAGCTACATCCTCTTTTTTAACCACTCTTCAGGTAGTTAAAGCTTGCTATCAAATCCCACCCTCAGTCTTCTCTTTTGCAGACTAAATAAGCCCAGTTCCCTCGGCCTCTCCTCACAAGTCACGTGCCCCAGCCCCCTCACCATTTTCACTGCCCTCTGCCGAATTCTCTCAAACTTGTCCACTACCTTTCTGTAGAAGGGAGGGACCCCAAACTGAACACAGTACTCCAGCTATGGCCTCACCAGTGCAGAATAGACAGGAATTATTACTTCCCTCGATCTGCTGGCAATGCTCCTACTAATGCAGCCCAGTATACTGTTAGCCTTCTTGGCAACAAGGGCACACTGCTGACTCATATTCAGCTTATTATCCACTGTAACCCCCAGGTCCTTTTCTGCAGAGCTGCTGCTTAGCCACTTGGTCCCTAGCCTGTAGCAGTGCATGGGATTCTTCCATCCTGCAGGACTTTGCACTTATCCTTGTTGAGCTTCATAAGATTCCTTTTGGCCCAATCCTCCAATTTGTCTAAGGTCACTCTGAATTGTAGCCCTACCATCCAGCATACCTACTATACCCTCCCAGCTTGATGTCATCCGCAAACTCGCTTAGGGTGCAATCCATCCCATCTTCCACATCATTAATGAAGATATTGAACAAAACCAGCCCCAGGAGCAACCCATGGGGCACTCCATTTATTATACCAGTGCCAACTGCACCTTGAGCCACTGATCACTACCCGTTGAGCCTGCTTGCAAAAATGCTGTGGGAGACCACAGCAAAAGCTTTGCTAAAAAGTCAAGGTATATATCACTGTATGAAGCCTATTAGGGACTTCACAATTACCACCAAGAGGGAAGAGCATCTTCACAGACACGCCTGCTAATCTAGTGAGGAGGGCTTTAAACTAGGTTTGCTGGGGGATGGAGACCAAAGCTCTGAGGTAAGTGGGGAATTGGGTGACCTGGAGGAAGAGTAAGCAGAAAAGGGCAACAGGGGAGGTGTTTTCATTCTTCCTGAGAAATCAGGGCAATTGATTAGTTACCTGAGTTACCTGTAGATGAATTCATACAGCCTGGGAAACAAAAAGGAAGAATTGGAAGTGCTCACACAGTCATGGCACTATGATGTGATTGGAATAACAGAGATTTGGTGGGATGTCACTGGAGCACTATCATGGAAGGGTACAAACTGTTCAGGAAGGACAGGCGAGGGAAGAGGAGGAGTTGCACTTTATGTAAATGAGCCATATGATTGCTCAGAGCTACAGTATGAAACTGAAGAGAGGCCTGTTGAAAGTCTCTGGGTTAGGGTCAGAGGACAGAGCAACAAGGGTGGTAATGTCATGGTGGGGGTCTGCTATTGACCACCAGACCAGGATGAAGTGGTAGATGAGGCTTTCTTCAAACAGCTAGCAGAAGTTTTCTGATCACAGGCCCCGATTTTAATGGGAGACTTCAGCCATCCTGACATCTGCTGGGAGGGCAATACAGCAGTGCACAGACAATCCAGGAAGTTTTTGGGGTGCAAGTACTGGAGCAACCAACTAGGGGCTGTGCTCTTGACCTGCTGCTCACAAACAGGGAAGAATTGGTGGGGAATGTACTAGTAAATGGCAACTTGGGTAGCAGCAACCATGAGATAATTGAGTTCATGATCCTGAGGAAAGGAAGGATGGATAGCAGCAGAATAAGGACCCTGGACTTCAGAAAAGCAGACTGCGACTCACTCAGGGAACCCATGGGCAGGATCCCCTCGGAAGCCAGACCAAGGAGAGAGGAGTCCAGGAGAGCTGGCTGTACTTTAAGAAACCTTACTGAAAGTGCAGAAACAAACCATCCCAATGTGTGGGAAGATTAGCAAGTATGGCAGAAAAACAGCTTGGATTAGCAGAGAACTCTTCAGTAAACTAAATCACAAAAAAGAAAGCTTATAAGAAGTGGAAACGTGGACAAACAACTAGGGAGGAATATAAGGGTATTGACTGGGCATGCAGGGATGAAGTCAGGAAGGCAAAAGCACAACTGGAGGTGCAGCTAGTAAGGGATGTGAAGGGTAACAAGACGGTTTTCTACAAGTATGTTGATAGCAAGAGGAAGATCAGGGAAAGTGTAGGTCCCTTACTGAATGGGGGGAGGCAACCTAGTGACGGAGGATGCAGAAAAGGCTGAAGTATTCAATGCCCTTTTCACCTCAGTCTTCACAGGCAAGGTCAGCTCCCAGACTACTGCACCTGGCAGCACAGTTTGGGGAGGAAGTGAGCAGTCAACAGTGGCAAAAGAATAGGTTATGGACTATTTAGAAAAGCTGGACATATACAAGTTCATGGGGCTGAATGGGATACACTTGAAGATGGCTGATGTGATTGCAGAATCATTGGCTATGATCTTTGAAAACTCATGGTGATCAGGAGAGGTCCCAGATGATTGGAAAAAGGCAAATATAGTACCCATATTTAAGAAAGAGAAGGTGGTCCAGCAGTCAGCCTCACACCTCAGTCCCTGGAAAAAGCATGAACTGGATCCTCAAGGAATCCATTTCTAAGCACTTGAAGAAGGCGATTAGGAACAGTCAGCACGGATTCACCAAGGGCAAGTCATGCCTGACCAACTGATTGCCTTCTATGATAACATGATTGGCTCTGTGGATGCAGGGAGACCAGTGGACATGGTATACTTTGATTTTAGCAAGGCTTTTGATATGGTCTCCCACAACATTCTTGCAGGCAAGCTAAGACAGTACAGGCTGGATGAATGGACTGTAAGGTGGATAGAAAACTGGCTGGAGCATCGGGTTTAGAGTGTATTAATCAATGGCTTAATGTCTAGTTGGCAGCCGGTATCAAGTGAAGTGCCTCAGGGGCTGGTTTTGTTCAATGTCTTCATCAGTGACCTGAAAGATGGCATAGAGTGCACCCTCAGCAAGTTTGCAGATGACACCAAGCTGGGGGGGAGTAGTAGATATGCTGGAGGGTAGGGCTAGGATTCAGAGCGACCTAGACAAATTGGAGGATTGGGCCAAAAGGAATATTATGAGGTTCAACAGGGACACACGTAGTCTTGCACTTAGGGCAGAACAGTTCCATGCACCAGTGCAGGCTGGGGACTGACTGCTTGGGCAGCAGCTCTTCAGAAACGGACCTGGGGGTTACAGTGGACAATAAGCAAAAAATGAGCCAACAGTGTGCCCTTGTAGCCAAGAAGTCTGAAGGCATACTGGGCTGCACTGGTAGATGTGTTGCCAGCAAATCAAGGGAAGTAATTATTCCCATCTATTCTGCACTGGTGAGGCCATAGCTGGAGTACTGCGTTCAGTTTTGGAACCCCCCCACCCTACAGAAAGGTAGTGGACAAGTTTGAGAGAATTCAGCAGAGAGCAATGAAAATGGTGAGGGGGCTGGGGCATGTGACTTATGAGGAGAGGCTGAGGGAACTGGGCTTAGTTATTCTGCAGAAGAGAAGACTGAGGGGATTTAATAGCACCCTTCAACTACTTGAAGGGGGATTTGAAAGCGGATGGAGCTAGTTTGTTCTCAGTGGTGACAGATGACAAAACAAGGAGCAATGGTTTCAAGTTGCAGCAAGTTTTGGTTAGATATTAGGAAGAATTTTTTTACTAGGAGGGTAGTAAAACACTGGAGCAGGTTATCCAGAGAGGTTGTAGACTCTGCATCCCTGGAGTTTAAGACCCGCCTAGACAAAGCCTTGCTTGGGATGATCTAGTTGGTGATGGTCCTGCTTTGAGCAGGGGGTTGGACTAGATGACTTCCTGAGGTCCCTTTCTAACCCTCATTTTCTATGATTCTACTGACCTAAAATGGAAGGTGTTCAGATGCAATGGCAATTGGCAGCAGTATAAAACTGAAGAAAGAGAAGCCATCTTTATCACCAGTACAGTAAAAATACAACTGAAGAAAAGAAAATGTTACATAAAAAAATTGATACACATACTGTGTTCCCCCAAACACAGTCCCGTCTTTTTCATAATTAAGCCAAAATCATCTCTTGTTCAACTCCTTTACAGATCATGACATCACAAAATAAATGAATTTGTCCTATTTTATTTACAGAAGAATAAGGGGATAAAGAAGAAGAACACTGTATAGAATTCTAAACAGAACAGCTTAAATTAATCACAAACGACTAAAATGGGATTATTTGTTGAACCTGAGGCAATTAAAAATGTACAGAAAGGAAGACGAGCTAAGACTTCAGTGCAAGCCTATTCCCAGGATAGCCATCACGTTAATGTTTGTCTATTGCCAGCGCGCACAAGTCAGGATCTTGCCATCATAAAGCACCTATCAATTTATATCCTTACTACCCTTGTGTATACTCTACACTCATCTCATAAGTGGTAAAGTGTATGAATTAAGCTCTGGAGAATGTAGCCTTTTGCCATGAAAGATTCTATAGAAATCAGTGTTGAAATATGGGAAATTTGGAGGTGGGTTATTAGGTTGATTTTAACTCCTTTCTTTTATAGCCTTTACATCAACTTTATCGACCTGCTCTGCAATGTTTCCTCACAGACATCACTAAAAAACACTGTACCAGAGTCGCAATAAAATGAAATGCCAGATAAAAGGCATTTTGTCAGAACCTGGAAGCTTTGTTTTGTTGATTCATCATATTACATGTTTTATGTCTATTAGTTTTTTTAATCATTTATACACATGTATGTATTTACATCTATACACCTATGCTAAGTTGTAAACCAAACTCCAATCCTACTTTACTTGCATCAACCTGGTACCAGATATAACACTCTTTAGACCCAGGAGGAAAGCATAACAGACAGGACTAAACATATGATTTTACTGATGTCCAGCAAGCATGCCCTTGCCAGCAGCTTTTGCTTCACTAAGTAAATCTAAGTTGCTTTTGAAGAAAGCAAAAACGAGTTTGCATAATATTGATAAATTATATGAAAAATGTTGTAAAAACCTGATAATGTACAAAATAGGGTACTGGTCAATTTATTTTAAAACAAGAAAGCTATAAATATTAGACTATTTGGTAAATGTGTCAAACTTGCTTCATGAACTGATTCAGCCTCCACAAGGGACCCATCTCCAGAAGAGATACTGTGGGTAATGTATGGTATACAACATAGCTGTTTGATTAGATTCTTTAAAGTCTTCATCAATAAACTAGAAGAGCTTGGCCTGTCTGGGCTTTTGAACTGTTTTCTTTAACAAAAATGTCAGCACTTTTCTATACTGCCCTGGTACAACAAATAGCATATTTGTTGATCCACGAAGCATAATGTACAATAACCTCATTTCTGCTATGAAATATCACATTTTCTGTTGCAGATGCTGAATTATAACAGCTCCTAAGGACAGTTATCAAGCTGAGTGAATCACCTATCTAATACAAATTGTTCCACTGGCTGTTGCATGACCAGAAGTCTAGTCTCGCTTCAGTGAACAGATTTGCACAACACCTCCAATTTGTGATGCATGTATTGAGACTCCTCTGCTTATGAAACAGTTGCTTTTTTGTCACTAACATATTTTTCATACTTTTCAACCAGTTAAGCAGTGAGAGTTAAGACTAATAATTTGTATAACACAACAAAGATGCCTAGAATTAGTTTCCTCACAGCTAAATTGTCTAATCATTGCTGTTGATGGTAATAGAATGATATAGCCAGGAAAAGGAACAAGCTTTCATATTACTATACCTCTGCAAGTTCAAAATACACATCCTGTCTCAGGGATTATTAGATACTAAACTGATATCCAACTGATCATGCTCAACTAAGTTCTTTGGAGCAAAGACTTTTTAATTTGGTTGTTATGTTTGCAGTGTCTAGCACAGTGAGGCCTTAGTCAAAGATCGGGAGGCCTTCCAGATGCTGTGACAATACAAGTAATATTAAAAAGGCCATTTAGAATTAAAGTAATGAGATGCACAGACAAGGCCTTCCTCTGAGTTTTGTTCATGGATAAGCACAATATTGGTGTCTAACAAATAATAAATAAGAACATATCTTGAGAGTTTTGGCTTTAGACTTTTATAATGCTAAAATATTTTAAGAGTCCTTCCCTAACCTAATCTTCTAACCTGCTTAGCAACATATTTACTGCTATAAATGAGGCTGCTGGGACACAAGGGTCCAGTGCATATTACTCACCTGACAGTGTTAAAGAACATTACAAATGTCAGTGCCCTGTTTTAATAAAGACTTTGGTCTTGCCTTGCAACAATACAAACCAATTAGACTCAAGCACCAACTGTTTTGCCAGAACTAGAGCATGACAGTGATGTGGCTTGATTTTATTTTAATTTTCCCTCAGGAACTAAGACCAAAGTATGCCATAACACTTCTGTGCAACTAATGAGGCACTGTTGAAATACTACAATGTTGCTGGGATCATAGGAAGGTAGGGATGGAAGGGACTTCATGAGGTCATCTAGTTCAGCCCCCTGCTCAATGCAGTATCACCCCCAACTAAACCATTCCAGTCAAGTCTGTCTAACCTGTTCTTGAAAAATTTCCAGGGATAGAGATTTTACAATTTCTCTCAGTAACCTGTTTCCAGGGTTAACCACCCTCATAGTCAGATGGTTCTTCCTAATCTCCAATTTAAATTTCTTCTGCTGCAGTTTGAGGTTATTACTCCTGTGTCCCCAGTAGCCACAAGGAAAAGTTCAGCTTCATCCTCTTCATAAAGTTACCCTTCAGGTGTTTATCAGACAGTTATCAAATTTCCACTCAGTCTTCTCATCTCCATACTAAATAACCCTAATTATTTCAGCTTTTCCCCAGAAGTCATGCTTCCCAAGCCTCTAATCATCTTTGTTGCTCTCTGCTGGAATCCATTTTTTTTTTCACGTCTTTCTTGAAGTGTGGGGCCCAAAACTGGACGCAGTACTTGAAGTGAGGCCTCACTAGTGCCAAATAGAGCAAAAGAATCGCTTCCCTCAGTTTGTAGGTAATGCTCCTGCTAATGCTGTAGGTAACGCTACAGAATGCTGTTGGCTTTTTTTTTTTTCTTAAACCAACAAGAGCACGCTGTGGGTTTATATTCAGGTTCTAGTCTACCGCAACCCCCAGGACCTTTTCTGCAGTACTGAAGCCTAAGCAACAATTCCCGTCTGTATTTGTGCATGCAATTATTCCATCCCAAGTGCAGAACTTTGCATTTGTCCTTGCAGAATTTCATCTGACTAATTTCAGGCCATTTCTCCAGCTTATCCAGGACATTCTTGATCCTACCCTTCCACCTATGTACAACTCTCCCCAATTTTGTATTGTATAATCTGCAAATGTATTAAGCATGCAATCATTCCATTGTCCACATCAGGGTCATCAATGTTTTTGGGCAGAATGCCAAAAACACCCGCAACGTTGACTTGTAAGATGTTGGCATGCCAGGGGCAGATGGTGGGGGCGCCACAAGGGACCTGATTCTTGTTGTGGCAGTGCAGCCCCAGTCCCTTCGCTGCTATCCACCCCAAGGCGCGTATGCCAAGCAAAATGCCTTTGAGTGCCACACTCTGGCACCTGTGCCGGGGGTTGCCTACCCCTGGTCCAAATCATTAATTGAAGATGTTGAGCAATGCTGGACTCAGAACATACCCTTGGGAAGCCCCACTTGATACCTCCTCCCAGCTAGATATTAATGACTTCTCACTAAGCATGATGATCCAATCCATTTCCATTATGTATCCACTTTACAGTACTTTTGTCTAGCTAGCATTTCCTTAGCTTGTTAAAGAGAATGCTGTGGGAGATGGTATCAAAAGCCTTGCTAAAAATCAAGATGCATCATATCTACTGCTTCCCCACATCCACACAGCCTGTCACCTTATCATAGAAGGAAATTAAGTTTGTTAGGCATGTTTTGCTCTTGGTGGATCCATGTTGGCTGTTCCCAGTCAACTTGTTCTCATTTGAGTGCTCCGAAATGCATTCCTTGAGGACCTGCTCTATGATCTTTCCAGGTATTGAGGTCAGACTAAATGGTCTATAATTCCCCAAATCTTTTTTCTTTCCTTCCTTTCTTAAAGATATATATATATATATTTGCCTTTTCCCAATCATCTGGGACCTCAGCTGACCTTCTCAGAGAAGACAGTCAATAGCTCTGAAATTACCTCAGCCAATTTCTTCAGTACCCTAGGTGTTCCCCATCTGGTCCTACCAACTTGGACGCATCTAACTTCTTTAAGTGATCTGTAACCTGTTTTCTCTGTACACTAAGCCATTTAGCTCCTTCCCTTTCTTTACTGCCAACTCTGCTTGTCTTCTGGTAGCTGCCTTTATTTGTGAAGACTGAAGTAAAAAAGACATTCAATACTTCAGCCTTCTCTGCATCATCTGGAACTAGACTGCCTTCTGCATTTTGTAAAGGAAATACATTTTCTTGGATCTTCTTACTCTTGACATACTTCTAGAATCCCTTTTTATTGCCTTTTACATCCCTTGCTGGTTGCATCTCAAATCATGTCTGGGCCTTCCTGATTTTTCCCCCTGCATGTTCATGTAATATTCTTATATGCTTCCCTAGTAATATGACCAAGTTTTAACTGTTTGTGCGATTCCTGTTTTTGAGTTTCAACTCATTGAGATCAGTGTCTAGCCAAGCCAGTCTCCTGTTGTACTTCACATTCTTCCATCACAGCAAGTTAGCTTGTTCCTGAAACCATAATACAACCTCCTTAAAAAGTACAGCCAGTTCTCCCAGACTCCTTTTCCCCCTCAGACTGCCTTCCAGGGGATCCTGCTCACAAGTTCCCTGAATGCATTAGTCTGCTTTTCTGAAACCCAGTGTTTTTATTCTCCCCTTCCTCCCTTCCCTCAGGAATCCTGAAGTGTATCATTTCATGGTCAATGTCACCCAAGTTACTTTCCATCTTTACATTCCCAACCAATCCCTCCCTATTGTGAGCAGCAAGTCAAAATTAACTTTCCCCCCTTTTTGGCCCCTCTACAACATGTACAAAGAGTTATGCCCAACACACTCCAAGAATCTGCTGCCTGTGCACTGCTCTTTCCCAACCAGCAGATATTATTACATAAAGTCCTCCATGAGAACCAACTCACGTTGGTTATTTAAAGAAGGCCTTGCACACTTTTTCTTCCTGGTTTGGTGGCATATAGCAGATATCAACTATGACATCCCCCTTGCTGTTTTCCCCTCTGACCTTTACCCAGAGGCTTTCAACAGGCCTACCTCCCACTTTATACTGTCTCTCAGAACATGCATACATCTCCTTCATATATAGGGCAAAACCTCCTCCTTTTTTCCTCCCCTCCTGAACAACTTATACCCACCCATAACAGTACTTTAGTCATGCAAGCTACCCCATAACATCTCCATAATACCAATACCATCATAATTCTACTACAGTACTAGGATCTCCAATTCTTCTATTCCCTATGTACTCACTTTAGTATATAAATATTTCATGTAGCTGATTGCCCTAATTTCTCCCTGAGAACTGCTTAAAACAAGCATTTATATAAAGACACTCTCTCTTTGTTAAGTGAATCCCATCTCTTCTAATTAGTCCTTCTTGGAACATCTCCCCAGAGTTGAAGTCATCAAAGCCCTGCTAGTGACACCATGTACACAGGCACACACTGATCTCCAGAATGCATCTGCTCCTACTTAGACCTTCACCCTTGATTGTAAGGATTAATGACAATATCACCTGGGCCCCCGTTCCCTTCACCATTCCACTGAGAACCACAGTCTTTTTTTGATCTGCTTACAGTTGTCCCTGGCAGTATCATTAGTGCCCACATGGATAAGCAGTATGGGACAGTAGTGAAAGGCATGAGTCTCAGCAACCTTTCTGTGATGTCTCAGATATGGGGTCCTGACAAGCAGCAAGCCTCCGAAACCAAAAGATCAGGGCGGCAGATGGATGCCTCTATGCCCCACATGAAGGAGTTGCCAACCACTATCACCTGGTGGTTAATCATTTGCACTCACATTTTCAGTATAAATATAGCTAAAATAAAGTCAGTTTATCATCATGTTGACCTTTTAGCTAAGATCAGTTTAATACTGAATACATCTTGATATCAAAAGCTTATAGCTTGCATGTGCTGGAAGATTCAAGAGGTCTTTTTATAACTCACTACTAAGATTCTATGAATAAAATTAAAGGGGAGTTTTCTGCTTTTACAAATACATCCTCACTTATGGACGCAATTCAGAAAGCAATATGCAGAAGGTTAAAATGACATCTGTTTAATCTGTTCACTCAGGAGATTGAGTTTTTTCTATAAATACATTAGATATGTTTTTGTACACCCACAGAGGCCAAAGCTGCCTGTTATAAAACATTTCTTGCTTGTCTATGGAAGAAAACACACCCAAAGTAGCCCCTTTGGTGAAGGAATATAACTGAATACAAACAGCTATTTACAAAGCCCTATGGCACATCAGTAATGGGCTTTGTACATTAGTAAAAAAACTACAAATTGAGTTCTTGACTTTTATAGCCTTGTGCTAACTTTAAAGCAAACTTTAAATGCCATCAGGGTGCCAGCTAGCAGGGCGTCACAAAGAGAGCAACTGACAAGATGGTGGCTGCCCCTCTCCCCGGTCACCTCCTTAATCAGCACTGAGGGGTGGGGCTCAAAGAAGAGTAGCCAGTAGTCAAGATGGCAGCCACTCCCTCACCCCTCTCTGGGCCTCTGCACCAATCAGCACTGAAGGGCATGGCCTCTGCCAATCAGCACGGAGGGGCAGGGCAACTGTGAAATGGGCTCTTTGTGTTGGGATAAAGCCACAAAAATGGCTTTGTCTCACTGTGAGTTAAGTAGGTCCCTACCAAGGTGACAGATTGAGCAACAGCAAAGCCATTTTGGAGCTCACATCTGAACATGGTGACAGGACACATGAAAAAGCAGTAACAGCAGCAGCCTCCAACCTACATGTATGCATCTATACTCTGCATATTAGGATGGCTTGTTCTTATTTTTATTTTACCTCAGAAACTTCATTCAGTTTTTGCACCCAACCAGTAGAACCAGATAAAAAGAGTTATTTGAATGCATATTGCTACTCCTGCCATTTTGATTTTTAATGCAATTAAAGGTCCCTGTGGGGCATTTTCATATTTTATATCTGCTTATCAGACTAAGAATTCTCAGCTGTTCACAAGAACTTAGAGAGCAGCATTTAACAGGAAATTTCAGTCTGCACTTTTGGAACATTTCTAGAACAAAGTATTTATAAAAAAAGATACATTTTTTCATGTAGCACAACCTTTGATACCTGTCACTGTGCATGAACTCTGGAATTACTGAAATGCTGCTAAAATACTGGTCTCCAGATGCTAACAGTCGGGAACTTCTAATATATTACTTGGAGGTAAAATATGAAGCTGTGCCATAATGACCTACCTCAGAGTGAAGTTACACATTACACTTAGACCATATTAAGGGCATTTAAAATGTGAGCATCCATACATTAAAACTCATTAACTCATGCTGAGTGAGTCTCAAAGTTACACCACTTCAGGTGAGGGTTAACTCTGGGCCATGCTACCTACCTCATATTAGGGTAACTTCAGTCTCTTTCACAGAGATAAAACAAGCAAGTCGCAGTCCTCCAGCATCCCAGGATGCACTCCCAGACTCCTCCCCACCTCACCCCAAGCAGGAAGAAAACTCAGGTGCCCTGGTTCTTGGCTATGACTTTATTCATCAGCCCTCTGGTGGTACATCAGATCTGTGCAGGTAGGAAATGGTTTTAACTTTTAAGACACAACTGTTCACAGTTAACACCAATTTAACATCCCACCAATTCAGTATGGTCTAAGTGTAACATAAAACTTCACCCCAAGTGGCTGGGTACTATAGGGCTTTCACTAACATGCCACGAAGACCACATGCTCCCTGGGCCATGTGATGTATGAACCACACACTGCACCATGCCAAGCTGTATGCCCTCCACCCCCCACTATACTGCAGAGACTCCCTGCTACACTGCACTTCAGGCAATTCTCTGCTACACTGTGCCACATGGACCCCCTACTTCACTGCACTTCAGGTAACTTCTACTGCACCCCACTGGCACTTCCACAGCATACAAGGTCCCTGGGTCCCTTGAGCCATGCTGATCCACTCCACCCCCAAAGGCAGGAGCAGGCAGGAGCTGAAGAAGGAAAGAGAAACCCAGAGAATTTAGCAGCAGCAACAAGAGATGGAAGAGGGGAACAGCACATGGACTGGGAGTCCATGTCCAAGAGTGCACAGGCAGCCAGTGGGCCTACAGTTGGATAGCCTTGACCTACCTGAACAAGTTTTACCTATTAGGTAACATTTCCATAGTTGGTAGGGTCGGAAGGGACCTGAGCAGGTCATCAAGTCCTTCCCCCTGCCATGGGCAAGCAAGAATGCTGGGGTCAAACGACCCCGGCTAGGTGATCGTCTAGCCTTTTCTTGAAGACCCCCAGGGTAGGAGCGAGCACCACTTCCCTTGGAGTTGGTTCCAGATCCTAGCTGCCCTGACTGTAAAGTAGTGCTTCCTGATGTCTAGCCTGAACCTACTCTCAGTCAACTTATGGCCGTTATTCCTAGTTACTCCTGGTAGTGCTCAGGGGAACAGTGTCACTCCTGTTCCCTGAGAGTCCCCCTTGGTAAGTTTAGAGACAGTCACCAGATCCCCTCTCAGACTTCTCTTGTAGAGGCCAAACAGGTTCAGGTCCCATAGCTTCTCCTCATAGGGCCTGCCCTGCTGCCCCCTTATCATGCGAGTGGCCCTCCTTTGGACCCTCTCAGTGCTGTCCACATCCCTCCTGAAGTGCGGCACCCAGAAATGGACACAGTACTCTAACTGCAGCCTGACCAATGTCGCATAGAGGGGGAGGATCACCTCCTTGGACCTCCTCATGATGCATCTATGGATCCATGACAAGGTGCGGTTAGCCTTACTGACTGCATCCTCACATTGGCGGCCCATGTTCATCTTGGAATCAATAGTGACTCCAAGATCCTTTTCTGCCTCTGTGCTGATGAGAAGGGAGTTTCCCAGCCTGTAGGTATGCTGCTGGCTCTTCCTCCCTAGGTGCAGTACCTTGCACTTGTCACTATTGAAACCCATCCTATTCTCATCCGCCCACCCCTGTAGCCTGTCTAAATCTAGTTGCAGCCTGTCCCTCTCCTCCAGCATGCCCACTTCCCCCCACATCTTAGTGTCATCCGCGAATTTGAACAAGGTGCTTTTCACCCCCTCGTTCAAGTCGCTGATGAAGATGTTGAACAGTGCGGGCCTGAGGACCGAGCCCTGGGGAACCCCACTGCCCACATCTCTCCAGGTCGAAAATGATTCATCCACCACCACTCTCTGGGTGCGGCCCTCCAGCCAACTTGCAACCCATCTGATTGTGTAGGCATTGACACCACAGTCGCCTAATTTTTTAATGAGAATGGGGTGAGAGACAGTGTTGAAAGCCTTCCTAAAATCCAGAGAGACTATGTCCACTATGACACCTGCATCCAAGGATTTTGTGACCTGGTCGAAGAAGGCAATCAGGTTGGTCTGAGAGGACCTTCCCCTAATGAACCCATGTTGTTTGCCCCTAAACATAATCTCCCCTGCTGGTCCCTCACAGATGTGCTCCTGGATAATTTTCTCAAAGTGCTTCCCCAGGACCGAGGTAAGACTAACAGGCTGATAGTTTCCTGGGTCCTTCTTTCTCCCTTTTTTGAAAGTGTGGACCACACTGGCCCTTTTCCAGTCCTCTGGCACCTCACCAAAGCACCATGAGTGCTCATAAAGCTGTGCTGGGGTCCCACAATGACCTCAGCCAATTCCCTCATCACCCTGGGGTGGAGATCATCTGGACCTGCTGATTTGAACACATCCAAAGAGAAAGGGAATGTCCCAGTCCCTGCTCAGAAAAATGAAGGCAAAGAATTTGTTAAAGAGGTCAGCTTTATCATCTGAAGCGACCACCAGATCTCCACGCGTGTCCTGCAGGGGCCCCACGTTAGCCAGTACCTTCTTTTTACTCCCTATGTATTTAAGAAAGGACTTCTTGTTATTTTTGATCCAGGTCGCTAGTCCCAGTTTTGTCTCTGCCTTAGCCTTCCTAACAGCCTCCCTATAGTCTCTAGCATTTTACTTGGTTTTACTGGTTGTTTCTGACCACTGAAAAAAATCTCTAGGAGAAAACAAAATAAGGGTGAGCCCTCTGTAACCTTACATTTAATTATGACACTTGCCAGTAAAACATTCATAATATAACTCTGAATCAGTTTTTAAACTTGTGTGGTTGCAGGAGTCATTGCAAACCTGAAACTGAGGTCAGCTTTATCAAATTCTTCAAGCCTTTCAGAGCATCCAAGCCAAGCATGAAAGGAACCTGAGCCAAGTTTCAATTGACCATGGATCAGTTTATAATTCTGCATGAAAACCATGTGAAACGTGATGGATTTGCTTACAGGGCTGTCAGAAAAATGCTACCAAACTTATAGCTGTAACAGGGGGAAGGGGCATCTGAGTCATTAGATCTCCACCCTTCCAGGGATGGGCAAGAATGCTAGTGTGGTGTTTACACACTGCTCATGCTTCAATGTTGACTGGTGTGTAGAATTAATTCCTGGTGCTAACAGAGCTCTGTGGTTACTTGTGAGATCATTAGGGAGACAGGATGCCATCCCCTTTGTTCCGGGCTGGGTTGAGACATAAAAACCAATGCAGAATAGAGGAAATTGTGTCACATTCATTACCATAGTATTCGAGTGCATTTAGTAACATGACTAACATCTGTCATGTTACAAGTTCCTGCTTGTTTTGTTTAACAAGTGCACCTCCCATCCACTAAACTCCCCATCTTTCAAAACTTTGTCTTAGCACTAGCGTTTGCAGCAGGTGAAGGTGGGATGCATAGGGATATCTGTTTTTGCAGCAGTGTGGCCCAAGCAAAGGTTTTTCACTTTGACAAGGTTTTAAATGTTGCAAAACTTGGCAATTTGGACTCCAAAAATCAAAGCAAAATTGATCCAATTTGAAAAAAAATTCAAAGAAAAACCAAAAGCAGTGTGAAAGCATACAAAAATCCAACATGTCAAATCTGCATACCTCAGTTCCTTCTGCTATAGCTATTCATAGACCACTTTAAAAATAAGCAAGTCCAATTTGACCTGATCACAGAGTTGGTAAGCTGTGTCAGTCTGAAGTCTGGCAGAAGACAGTGCAGGGTGACACTTTAGAGGCTAATCGGTTCAAAGAAGCATGAGCTTTCAATGGCAACAGCCTACTTCAGTATCAGATGACAAAGTAAGCTGTTTGCCTGTGAAAGTTCACTCTTCTCTGAACCAGTTAGTCTCTAAGTTGCCACTGTGCCCAATCTTTTGTCTTTCACTGGATGTATAATTACATCAAGTTTAATTCCTAATTTGTTTAATTGTCTTCCTGCTCTTCTGGTTAATAGATAGTATATGTTCTGGAATTAAATGAGGGGTGAATGCAGTCCCCCATGTGCAGGATTAATTTTATGTAACATGTATTTATACAATAGAGAATAGAATTGCTCCTCATTATATGAAAGTTTGTGAACAGCAACCCATCAAGATAATCGCACACTTTAAGGAGGCTCTGTTCATTTCAAACACTACTTGATAAATAAATAAGGGAAGATTAATTTAACTTCTCCAGATCTGAAGGTTTACCCTCCTTAATCCTCTCATTGTTATGTTAACCTTCCCATCAGTGCAACACCTTCTTTGAAACAAACGTGAAACGTAAGCAGAGGAAAAAGCACTCCACAGTGACATCAGAAGCAGGAACCAACTAAAGTACATGGATTAATCTCGTCAAATTTGGTCTTGGTCTAAGTGGTTGGAATGCCACTGAAGTCAATGAACCTTAGTACAGTGAAAAAAATTAAATATAAGATGAATAATGATACATGCAACTAAGAGTACATACATACATACACCCTCTTAGTTTCATATACACACAAGATATCTATCTCTCATGTGTATATATTTCACAGAGAAATAAGTCTTGCAAAGTTTTGCAATTTCTTTTACAATCAACATTTCTGTTTTCTATTAAATAAAGCAGGGATACTTTTTTGTGAAAATGCAAAATGATTTACAACTAATCACCAAGATCTCACTTGGAATGCAGCTTTGTATGAATAATTTTGGGGCTAGTTGCAAGTTGTGCTTATGTTGTACAGATGTTAATCAAAAACAAAATGAAGAAAGTACTTTAGCTGTATTAATAGAAATGAAAGATGTGGCATTTTTAAATGAATTTTTCAGTAAGGTAATAACTGGTTTTCAGGCCTTCTCAGTTCAGCAAAACATATGGAAACTTCACAGTGACCTGAACCCTCTCTCTTAGCAAACATTCAAATATATATACACAATGGCAAAATATGGAATAAGTGCAGATGCACTAAGCACTCCAAGGTTTGAAATATGCAAGAACATGGACAGGTTTTTATGTTACTGTTTTGGGGGTTTTATTTTTCTCTCTCTCTCTAAGAGAGGCACTTTATCCTCTCAGGTTCTTATAAACATTCACTGGAGCCCTAAGGATCTCCACATTGTGACCTGCTTCCCCAACCTCAAGGATCCTTTGTCTGGCCTTTTTCCTTAATGGGTGGGACTTGCTTCAGAGCAATGGAGTGCAACTCTTTCAACTGAGGGATACCACTAAGTGATTAAATATAATTTCTTATTACTGCCTGCTCTGGAGTCCCTGATCTTAGTACTGTACAAGACTTCAATTCAAGCACATCTTTAAATGCTTTGTTAAGTACTTTTCTAAACAGGCCCATTTTTGTGTGAGTCAATACCGAATGGACAAGACTAGGAATTAAATGACGTGTTAATTAAATAACTAGATTAGGATTTTTGATATTCAAAGTAACCTGTTAATGTTCAGTTACAATCAACCATAAAATGAATGCCATTTTCAAATTTGAAAGTTATTTTTATCCCAATAGATCAATTGAAATCTTTTATATCTGTAATCCTTTTATCTTGCTAGGAAAAGATATTCTGGAAATTCAAATTTACAAAGTTGAAAAATCATCAATTACTGGTTCTCATAAAAAGCCAGATTCCCTCTAATTTACTTATCACTGGGGTCCACGTGAGAGACCCCAAGAACCACAGTTCAACCACTGCAGAACTGAAAGAACCCCAAAGCAAAAAAATTAAAATTTGGATTTCTGCACTGCATGTCCCAATTAGTTAGGCTAGTGAGGACACTCAACATAGAAATACATTTTTTTAAGTAATTGTTTTTTTACATGTGGCACAACAATTATATGAATTGTTATATGAATTATATATAAATTTTGTTGTCTTGTTTGTCAGCTGGAAAGAAGTAATCCTTAAAAAGTATATTTAAAATTTGGTTCCCTGATATTTTGATATCTGCTTGTACAATTTAAACAAATTATGTTTTGGTATTAGCCTCTTTGATCTAGAAACATTTTAGATTTTTCTCAAAATTTGATTCAGCTTCACTCATGTGAAGTTAGTAACTTCAGTGGAACTCCTCATGCATAAAGTTAATCATAAAAGTACTAATGAGTCCTTATATTTGTAGAGTCAGGTCTGTGATGTACACTGTAGTTTCACTCTTTATACTATTATTCTCTAGTACATTTAAATGCCTTTTCATTGGTCTTGTAAAAGATTACCTCGTACCTTGTCTGTCTTTTTTTCTTGCTTTTCCAAGATGGCCATGTTCTCTTTCAAAGTTTTCACTATCTCAGCAGGATTTTTGTGTGATTTACTAAACAAAGGCATGTTTCTTTTCCTTCACTTGAATTTCTTCTTCCAGTATAGCTGAGGATTGCCTTAAAACCAAAGAAGAAATAAGTCAACTTAAAGTTTTGGTTGCAATTACTACCAAAATGCAGTGTAATCTATGTAAAAGATTTGATCTACAGTATGGTAATGAGAGACATAGGGGACTCTGGGTTCCAAATGCTTAAGTTGAGTCAAAACAAATGTTAAGTCCAAAAGGGTCCACAAGAACATCTGCTCTCCCCTCCACCCCCAAACAAAGCTAAAAAAAAAATCCTCTAACACGTTTAGGAACTTTAGTAAAAAAGGACCCCCAAAAACTATAACATGTTGGAGAAAGAAAATAGGAAAAGCCACAGGTGCAGCGAATGCCCTGGGAATTTGTTAGGTAAATTATACTCAGATAATGCTAGGAAATGGACTAGACCCCATGCTACAGAGAAAGGCAACGACACACCAATACAACCTGGGAGAAAATATTTTCTAGCAAGCAGTTTAACTGAGAGCATGTGACCCTGATCCACTAGCCTGGTGCCTGAGAATTTCCTCAATATCACTACAAGCAGCAGTGCAATTTGTCTAGTCTCCTGCCTCTACTTGCTGCCAATCTCCAACTCTTCACAGGAAGCAAGGGGGAAGAAACAGAAACCAAAGTTATGCATTCAAGGCAGTAAATATCTTCCTGGCCTCTAAATATAACTATAACTATCATAAACTCTGAAACATGGATTAAATCCAATATAACTGTATAACAAGTATTGTAAGCATAATCTTAAGAGAAAGGAAGACAAGCAGAGGAAGGAAACCTAATCCTGAGAGGCCACCACAGATACCCAACCCAAACTCCCTTATTTTCTCATACAAATTATAGAATTCCCTGCAATATAGACTAAAGTACATCCTTGAAAAGACATCAAATTCACCTCAAAAACTAAGATATCACAACCCTACCTCTCTTACAGCAAAAACAGAAAAAACACACAGAATAGGCATAGCATGCTTCACTCCAGCACTCCTTAGCACAGTCTTTGGATAGAGTAAATGTGTCCTAAGGATTTGATACAAAAGCCTATTGTAGTCAACAAAAAGAGTCCACTGATTTGAGCAGGCACGGGATCAGCCTGGATCTCTTTACCAAAAGGGACATACAGCACTAGGCTGGACAGGATCCCATGTTGAAAAACATGGAAAGAATGAAGATGCAAACACTGTTAAGAAGTAAATTAACCAAAGAAAAATTATTCTAATGTCCATATAATTTTTGTTATACAATATACTTCTCAAATAAGAAATGTATGATCTGCTGAAAAGGAGAGTATAAAGAAATTACAATATATAGATAATTGTCTATGTTTATAACATTCAACCTTACCTCATAAAAATCTAAATGGACTTACCAAATACATTTCTCCCCCTGTAATATTATTAGTACTATTGTAGCACTCTGTGCCACAGCCACCATTTTCCCCTTAGGGGTTCTTACGAAGGAATCATTTATATTACTACTATTTATATAAAACACCAGAAATACATGAAGTTTACAGAATGAGACAAGTCCTATCCTAATTTTTTTTTTAATGGAATGTCTTGGAGCACTTTTACAGATACCTTTTCTTTTGCAAGTTATTTGTGATACAAATGTAAGAGTTGCTTTTTGAAAAACATGGTTTCAGTGGCAGGTTTCTTAATTATATTTAAAATATAATTATAAATATAATTTAAAATTTAAAAATATCTCTTATTGCAAATAACTCGTATTGCAAGGCTAGTTCTAGAGAAATATTTGCACACTAATTCTAAAAGTTTAAGTCTGAGTTTCCAATTTTCAAGCTTCTTAGGGATCAGTTCAAGCTAAATTCTTATTTCTGTGGTGAGTTAGTCATCAGTATGCCCCAAATGGGCATGCTCAGCAACATTCACATACTGAGAAAGAAGGGGACCTCTCACTAACTACCTTACCTCATCCCAAAGGTTTAAGAATAGTTAAGGATAGTTTATGATATATTTGTCTAAATGCTGTTAATAAGTAACAGGGACTCCAGAATTAACACCTATACCATGGGTTAAAAGCGTTATATCACATGGCATAGTTTAAAATATAAACGTTGGAAACAATAATGTTTTTACAAAATTAGACCTTTTTCCATCACTGAAGACAAGACATGAGGAGTGATGGTACCTGCAAGAGGGAGGAAATAGGGAGATTTGTGTTGCTAGCCTTTAAACTACCTTTTGAAAGTGTGCTTTAGAAAGCTAGCAAAATTAAGACACAATTCACACTCAGCTGTGGTAAGGGTAAATTTGGTAGCTTTGATTCCTAAATAAATTTTTGGCCATTAGGAGATTCTCTTCATATGCTTCTTCCTTGTTATTGTAGGAACAGTGAGAAAGGGGAAGAAGTGAAAGATTATATGCACATATCCTTTGATACATTCAAAGATAGCTTCAAGGATCACAAGGCTTATTACCTTTTTCCAAAAGGAATGAGCTATGCATGTCTGTAGAACAGAAAATCTGTACTAAATAGTCATTATTTTCACCAGAGTTGCAACAGGATTGTGTCTCACTTGATGAGCCAAAGCTTTTCCCCATTTTAGGAGAATCCCAGGTGCTTGCAACCAGGCTGTACCATGAACCACCACTCCCCTCCTGTATGGAAGTGGGGGAAGGGAGAATAGGAGTGAAAAAGGGGGCTACTAAGGTCAGAGGTGGGAGAGAGCGAGAGAGAGGGCTTTCCTTTGGTAAACAGCACCTGCCACAGGGGAAAGGAGAGGTAGTAAGTAAACAGTGCCTGCTATAGCGGGTAGGAGAAGGAGAGAGTAGGGAAGCCTACAAAGGGGATCAGGAACACTGTGCAGGGAGGGAAAGGGATGTGCCAAACTGAGCTGTTAGCCACTGATCCTTCGTGCTACAGGCTAGCTCTGATCCATGTACCATAGGTTGAGCACTGCTGCTCTAGACAAAAATCTGATCAACGGTTAGGTGTGAAAGTGGCAGAGCATCCCCAAAGCAGTACAATTCTTAAAGTCCCACTGAGAATACTACTTTTCTCTTCTAAATACATCAGAAGCAAGAAGTCTGACAGAGAATTGGATGACCAGGTTGTAAAAAGATGCACTCAGAGAAGAGAAACTAAATGAATTCTTTGGATCAGTCTTTATTGTAGAGGATATTGTGAGGAATTCCCACAGTAAAAGTAAAGATAAAACAGAAAGCATCAGCATGCCATTATATAAATCCATGAGACCATGAATACTATGTGCTGTTCTGGTCATCCCATCTGAAAAAGAGAGGAAAGACTGAAAAGGTTAGGTCTCCTTAAGCTTGGAAAAGAAGAAACTGAAGTGGGTAGAATTGAGGTCTATTAAATCACTGGGGACCAATCTTTTTGGCAGGCATGCCACAAATTAGTCATGCACCTTTCTTGAATATCACTCCAGTACTCTTTCTCCCCAAATTTGCTGCTCTGCTTTCAGCTCTATGCTTCCTGCCTGTTACTTCCTGCCCTATCTGCTGCTTTGCTATCTGTTCCCTACCTGATTTGCCATGTGCCAAATACAGTGGTTGCCTATGCCATGGGTTGGCCACCCCTGTTTTAAATCATGCATGGTTTGGACCCAGCAAAATGGAAAGTATCATTTACCAAGTCTCAAAAAAAAAAAAAAACTAGGGAAGATCCAACTAAATTGGCAGGTGAAAGATTTAAAACTAACAAAAGGAAATGTTGTTTCTGTTTTGCTTTAAACAGCACATCAGCAACATATGAAAGAGGTCTATAAAATAATGAACAGCATGGAAAAATTATATAGGGATTTACCATTTCTTACAATCCTAAAATTAGGCAACATGCAATGCTGTTATTAGAGAGACTTAAGACATACAAAAGAAAGTTCCTGCTTACGCGGCATGTAATTAACATGCAGAACTCATTGCCACAAGATCTTGTAGAGGCTTACAATTTAATCAGGTTCACAAAGAGGGCTACATAAATTCATATAGGACAGGTCCACTACTGGGTATCAAACAAAATTGTAGGTGCCACAGGTTCCAAATGATGACTTTCTAGGCCCCTAAATGATGAAGGCTGCAAGGGAAAAGAGGCAAGAAACAGAGCAGTCTGGCTAGACCCTGTCCACCTTTAGGATCCACTCTCTGCCATTGTGAGATATTGGATACTGAGCTAGATGGACCTGTGGCCTGACCTAGTAGGGTATTTCTTATGTTTTTAAGATATGGAACTTGCCAGACTGTTGTGGAGACCAATAATATAACCAGGTTTAAAAAGAGGTTAGACCAGTGGTTCTCAACTTTGAGTACATGCAACAAGAGTTTCCTTGCATCTAACAAGGCATCCCTTGGAAAATGCAAGCTCTTATTTTTCATTCTGTTTTTGGCTACAGAAAAATCATAGAGCAATTCAGTTGTAAAAAACTCAGAAGGACAACAAGTCAGAATGGTTTTAACATTATGGATTCTTATCTGAAATATCTGTGTTTATCTTATGAATCATGTTTGCACACCTAACAGTGCTAACATTGCATTGCACTTGGTGATACCCTTGAAAGGATATCAAAGCACCCCTAGGTGCCATAGTACCATGACTATCATCAGATTAGACCTGTCCTACACGAATTTGTCTATCAAGGCTATAACCTCAGGCACAGCATACCCCTAAACCTATGACTGCTGATTACTGGGAGAGTAAGACAGGGAATGGAACCCTTTACACATACCATGTTTTTATACTCTTCCTCTACAGCACCCATTACTTGCTACTGCAGGTAAACAGAAAGGGGGATAAAATCAACATAGGTTTACCAAATGTAAAATGGAGATAAATACAAGAATTTGCAGATGAATAAGGTAAAGGTTCTAAGGAGAGCTATCCAGGGGACAGGAAGAAGTTACCAGTGGATTTCCTCCAAGGTCAGTCTTGCAATTAACTGTCATTCATGATGTGCGCGAAAAAAATTAGGAGTATAAGGCTGAAAACAATTATAAATACATCAGTAGGGGGAAGGGAATAAACTAAGGGAGGGTGGCTGTCTGGTGGCCTGCAAAGGGTTAAATTCACAGCCCAGGTCTCCTTGGCCATTGTTTCCACTACAAGGCTGCAACAGCAAGGGCTCTTTTCTCCTCCATCTGCCCTTTTCTGCCTAAGCCTCAAGAGACAGGGCAGTGTGGCTGGTGTAGAGTGTGGGGGTTGACTCCAGGGCTTCATGGGCACATGGTACAGCAGTGGGGGGAGCAACCCTCCTTCCCCCTGCATCAGTACAGGCAGCAGCAGTGTAGGAGCTGAGGGGGGGGGGCTGCATGGTCACGCAGTACAGTGGCAGAGGCATCTGCACAGGACAAGGTTAAGGGCCCAGGTCCTGCAGCCCCCACCAGTGCAGTCCATGGGGTATGGCAACCCTTGACCCTTGAAGTTGGATGGATCTGCTTTAAGGAACAAAGAGAGCCAGGTAAGTAAAGGGATAATGTTGGTACAAGAATAAATGGGTATAAACTGATTACAAAAGAAGAAAAAAAATAGTAATCTGAAAATCTGAAGAAGGTTTCTAATCAACAGGGGAATGAGTTTCTAGAACAGCCTCCGAATAAGGAAGGGGAGGAACTTACCTAGTTTTAAAATGGTGCTGGATAAGTTTATGCAGGGAATATGTACCAGTTTGTCTGTAGCAGCAAAGGACTGCACTCAATGAGTCAGGAAGTCCCTTTCAGTCCTATTTCTTATGTTTCTCTAAAAGTTTTTAATTATTTGATGGTTATTAAGTGGCCTGCATAAAAAGGGTATAGTGATCTCTTGCAAGTTTCCTACAGGGAACAACAGCTTCATAATGGTCATCAGCATCACCACAAGTAGCACTAAATTTATATCTTTGCTGGCAAATCTCAGGGAATCGAGGAAGGAACAGATTATTTAGAGTGAGACACCCCCCCCACCCTGTCCCGCAGCCTTAGTGGTGGTTCCTCCAGTTTAGGAATGAGGCACACTGGCAGGGTTGTGTGGGGAATCATGCACTTCCACTGCCTGTGGTTATAACCTTTATATAAACAGAACATTTCAGTCTCCAGGGATGAAGAGTCAAACATCTTTCATGAGCTCAAAGTTTACAAATAGATCTTAGAGACAGTGTCAGTTCTGTCTGTATACAGCTAGACATTTGTGAAAGAATGTGTTTGCTTTATTTTAGAACATTCCAAAAATATGAAAAGCAGTTTTTAAAGCAACCTTTCCCAAAGGTTTAAATGGGTCTGTTCAAATCTCAAAGATATTTGGGGGGGCCCCCCCCCGGCGGCTAGGATGAAGGGGAAAGTGTCTTTCATTCCTTACATGAAATTCTTGCTCTTGTATTTTACCAGATTACCTTATCAATCCCTTGACAGACCCATGAGTATGCACATACATGTACAGCTAAGAGACTAAAACATATAATACAGACTCCAGCAATGCATTAACTCTTGAATTGTATGAGGTTTGCAGTGAACAGGTCCTCAAAGTGTTCAGAGGGATGGCTAAGACAATATAATGCCCCTTTGCACCTAGGTATCATGCTTGCCTTGAGAACTCCAAGAACTTTTCAACCATTTAATTAAGACTCTTGTGACTTAGAGGTGTGTTGCAAGTCCTATTATCCCACTTGCAAAGGAAGAAATTGAGACACAAGAAGGTTAAACAACTCCTTCCAGATCACAGAAGATGCTAATGGCAGAACTAAGAATAATACTCAGATTTCTTAATGCCCAGTCCTGTGGTCTATTAACCATAAACCCAAAACTTCCTTTTTAAATTTGTTACAGAAGGGATTTACTAAGGGTGCACTGATATAGCGGTTGGCTATCAGATTGGCACCAATAAAAGGAGAAATTATGTTATCGGCTATCACCTTTTTTTGGTCTCTGTAGCCGATAATTATAGCTGTGTGCCCAGAGCACCCTGGTGAGCATAGTCTGGTCCCTACACCCCGGCACTGGCCCAAGTCTACGGCAGACTACAGGTTCTGGCGAGCTAAGGGAGAGGGAGGGGGCACCAAGAAGCAGTCACAGAGCGCCACGCTCAAAGGGACTGTTACCAGCTTCTGCTGCTGCCGCCACGGCAATGCCACACACATAGCAGGGGCCTGAGCACTGGGGCTGTTGCAGAGATATTGGGCTGCACACAGGTGGGGTAAGGCACCGCATGAGGGACATGCTGCTTCACTGAGCACCTGGTGCTTTTGCAAAAGCAGCTTCTCGCTGGTGGCTGCAGGAGCTCAGCTGCACAGGGCCCACTGGCACTGAGGCAACAGTGTACTCTAGAGCTTCAAATGTGCCTGGCATCACTGTCTGTGCAAGGGTTCACCCTGCCCATCCAGGATGGCAGCATGGGCTGCACAGGGAACGGAGGTGCGGGCAGGTGCCGTGGGTGAGGGGGCAACATGAATGGGAATAAGGTGATCACCGCCTTCTTCACTAAGGGCTGGACCAGTCAGGAGACACATATGTGCATGTGTTATAAATGCAAAACTAAATATTGGTTATCGGATTGGCATCGGCCAATATGGTTGGTTAAATCATCAGCTATCGGTATCAGCCATGAAAATCTTTAAAATTGGTACACTCCTAGGATTTATCATATTTACTCAATTCTAAGACCAGTTTTTCCCCCCCCAATTTAACATGGGGGGAAACCCCTTATCTTAGAATTGAGTAGGCGGGGAGGGGGCGGGGGCGCTCAGGCTCCAGCCCCTACCCAGGCTCAGGGCTGTAGCTGCAGCCTGCCCCCTGCCCCTCCACCTCTGCCTTCCACCATTGCTCCACTGCAATCTCTGCAGGCTCCGCACTGCAGTCTATGTCACTAAGCACAGCCCTAGGCCAGCCCCATAGCAGCAGTGCACAGTGTGCGTGGCTGCTATGGGGGCTAGATTGGGCTGTGCTCAGTGCCCTAGGTTACAATGGGGATAGAGCCTGTCAGATGGAGCAAGGGGGAGGGGGGGGACATAGAGACTGGGAAGAAGTGGCAGGAGTGGGAGGAGAGTCAGAGGGAAGGAAAGACTGATGCTGCAGTGGGGGGATGAGGTGGTAGGGAAGCATGTTACTTGACCACCCCCCACGCAGTAGCCAGTGGGGATGAATTAAAGACAACCCTCCAATAACTGGATTCTGTACATGGGAAATTACAGTAAATTTATAAATTTTCCATGTATGGAATCTAATTATCGCGGGGGGGGGGGGGTATCATCTTCAAATTCAGGGTAATCTTAGATTCAAGTAAAAACAGTCTATGACATGGTTGCCTGCAATAACAGGAGACTGGGCTCGGTCACCTGGAGTTCTTTTCCAGTGCTATATATTTCTTTGATCCCTTTGGCCTAATAGCAAACATCACAGCAACTGAAAAGAGATTTGTGGAAGGTACCAAGTGCCACCTATGAGAAACAACCATTTACAATTAAGTTCCACACCTCCCTCACCCAATCCAAATCAGTCTAGAAATCTAAAATCTAGTTTGTTGGTAGTTTTGAAATATGGGCAAGATGCTAGCTAAGAGAATTAAAATTAGTTTTGTTCCCACCGTTTAAGTGGGAAAAGTCTGATAAAGTCTACGCTTTCTGTAAATCTGATAAGTAATTAGAATTTCTCCATCTTCCTTTTTGTATTGCATGTGCATGACTGTACAGCTTTGAGTTTGTTTCTCCATCTCAGAAGATGTGTCAATACTAATCCAATTCATCCAAACTGGAAATTAAAAGAATTCCCCAAAACAGACAACCAAACAACAATTTCCTAGAGCTTCCATGAGAAGTTTAGTGCCATTTTAAATCATGCAGGGATGCTAAAGTAAGATGGAGAGAGAAAAATGCTAGGTCACCACCCCCTTTTAGCTCTTGGTTGTAGACTCTAGTATAATAGGCCAAAGGAAGAAAAAAAGAAAAAAACCCCCACAAAAAACATCCAAGCTGACTTTTTTTTGGAAGGGGGGAAGGGGGGGGCTGGGTTATGAACTGACTGACAGATAAGAAATCTGTTCAGTTAGTTTATGAACTACAGAAAAATTAAGTGAAACAAGAGCTTTTTAATACAAGTATATGATGAACAAAATCTAGATCAGCTTACTTTATAGGCACCCACCTCAAGCTCTCCTTTATTTATTATTCACAGCCTCTGATAAAGAGTTGAATTTATAAGAGCTTATATGAACAATGAAGGAGGAAAGCAGACAGCAATATTACTTCAGCCATCAGCACATCCCATCATTATACAGTGACTCAGTTACGCAGATCAGCAACAAGCACTTCCTCCTGCCCACAAACACAAGAATGACAGCATGTGATTAATTCAAAGCATTCTTCTTCCATATTACTTCTGAACAGTAAATGGTTTGTGTGTGTGTGTGTGTGTGTGTGTGTGTGTGTGTGTGTGTGTGTGTGTATTTTGCTCAAATTCAGACAAGAACACCTTCTACACTTGTTTCCCTATCCTTTCCTTGATCACATTTTTCAGTACCACAAAATTCTATTAGCTTACTCTGGGTGAGTAAATGAAATTAAAATTGGAAATTAAACTTTCCCCAGTCCCATCTAATATATTAAAGCCAATACATTGTGTGTCTGGCCTAATAACATTTCAATATACAGTTCCTCAAACTAATCTCCTTCAACTCCATAAAAAATTTAAACACACAATTTTGTTAAAAAAAACAAAACAAAACCCACAACGCACATTAAATGGGGCTGGACTACATAACATTGTGAGGTCCCTTCCATTCTTACTTTGCACTGTTCATAGAATCATAGGAAAGTCAGGCATTCAAATAAGAAAATGCAACATTTAAAGTTGCTCATACAATATTAAATTTGCTCCCCACCCTTGTGACTATGCATTTTTATGTATAGTTTTTAATTACATTATGCTTTCCACAGGACCCAAGACTTATACGGTCTATAGGATGAATAGCACTTTGGGAAACGAATCAGGACTATATACAAATTAAAATGTTATCTGCAGGAGCCCTGTTTCATCTGCTGCAGATTTTGGAAAGTGTCATGAACAGTCAGAAAGAAAAGGACAGTCTCATATTTAGGGTAGCTAAACGGTGCCCCAGATAACTGAATTCTATTTCTGCACAAAAATTTATCTCCGAGGCTAAGCAAGTCACTTAAAACCAAACTTTGAACAGCTGGCCACTAATTAGGTATTCCTCTAAGTTGCCCAATATGAGACACCTGAAACAAGATTTGCAGAAATACTTAGTGTTTGCAGATATAGGTTGGTTAGAGCTGCACTTGATCACATGAAGTGTTACAAAAATATGAAGTACTGTACTTAAAAAGAGCCAGGCAGTAGGCATCTCAAATTAAGCGTGCAAAGGAGAGATTGTTGTCTCAGTATCCCACCTGTAAAGTGGTGGCAATACTACCACATATCTTCACAACAGATCTTTGATATTAAATGCATCGTGTGTGATCAGGGTGGATAAAAATCAATGATATAAAAAAAATTAAAAATTGGATTTTTTTATTTAAATCTTATTTTTTTAATTGTATTTTTTGTTAAGATGCTTTTAAAAAATAATTTAAGATATGTTAGAGCTCAACGATATCATCATGGAACAGAGATTATAAATTCTAATTATATACTATTTGAGACAATATATTCATGTAACCTTTTTAGAAAAGTTTTATAAATGGGTCACAATAGGTCATGGATTATATTAGGGGGCCAATCTTATGGGGATCCCAGAGGCTCCTTTACAGATTAGTAAAGATTAAAGAAGACCCCTCTACCCAATGGGACTCAGTGTTCAGTCTTGAAGATCCCATTAAGCATCTCTGTGATGCTTAGTTTCAGCTCTCAAAACTGTGGATTTCTCTCTCTAGAGATAACATCCTTGTTAACAGCAGTATATGGAGATGAGAGATAACAGACCTGATTACCTACGCATCATCCCTATTGTCTCTCTGCGAGTTTGTGCACATAAGAAACAAGCCCTTCCTTCTCTCTAAAAGTGCAAAGTTTCAAGAAGTTAAATGAATAGAGAATATCAAACAAGAATGCACTTTTATTAGAAAACAATGATTAAATTGAGGCTTCCTGAACAGTCATTTAAATCAAATCCACCCTGTGTGTGATACATTATTATAACAGTTTAGTTCTACTTCTACCAATAATGGAGAAGCCAGATAAGAGTTGCATCAGTTCAGCATCAACCACAATAAGCTACTATAAATTTAAATTTGTTATAATTGTTGTCTGTCTGCATTCAAATACTATGATGGAAACACTATATAACATTACATGAAGACATTAATAATGTTGTATTCAATAGAGGGTTTGGACATTATGGAATTAAATAAAACATTGGCCACTAAGATTCATTGGCTATAAAAGGATAAAAAGGTTATTTGATAACTGCTCATTCATTGAATGAAGCAGGGGTGTATGCTAGGGAAAAATACTAAGCAGTTATGTACCTTAAGACTGTATCATAATGCTGTGTCTGGAGTAAATGTAAATTAAGACAATACCGACAACCTTAATTCTAGCTTTTACCAACTTTCAAGTGCTTGAATTCACAACCTTAATAATAAGGTAGTTTAAATGTATGTAATTCCCTAGGCAGACAAGGTTCTTTGGGTGAATCTGATATCTTTTATTAGACCAACTTAAATAGTTGGAAAACAATTATTAAGCAAGCTTTTGGGTTCAAAAACCTTTCGCCAGGCTAAGGAAGTTTCTGCAGTTGGTGTGTGCTCTTCCTGGTAAAGAGCACATACCAACTGCAGAAACTTCCTTAGCCTGAGGAAGGGTTTTTGAACCCGAAAGCTTGCTTAATAATTGTTTTCCAACTATTTAGGTTGGTCTAATAAAAGATATCAGATTCACCCAAAGAACCTTATCTGCCTATGTCCTTAGGCTAACACGGCTACACCCCTGTAATTCCCTAGGCTTTTTTGTTGGGGGTGGGGGAATATTAAACTTAAAAACCCCAACATATCATGCAGCATCATGGTCACACCTACACTGGTTGCGTCAGCAACACTGGAATCTTTAGATCCACAGCACAGACCTCTGCCACTTGAGCTAACAGAATTTCTTACAGCAGTAGTAAGTTTTAAAGTGTTAGCCCACACAAAGATGACAAGAATGAGATGCATACTTTGGGTTTTCAGATAGCAACTGACAGCTCAGGTATGGTGAAACTTAGACATTTTGGGGATCTCTCACTACAGCACCTCAGAGACACCTGTGAAACACAAGCAGAGTTAAATCCTGATCCTAAAGAAGCAAACTCTCAGACAACAATGTACAGTTATACCCTTAAATGTTCATGAAGCACCGCAGGCCTTTAAAATTAAAGTAATTATTTAAGAGCTATTACTATTTACTTGGACCAGATGACACTTCCAACCATATGCTTCTATGAAAGAGGGAGACTTCTTAGCTTAAATTTGCATTTATAATACTACTAGCAAACACTGAAATGAAGGAAACTAATAATGGAACTCAATAATGTAAGAAACAAGAGACAGCAGCCAAAAAGGAAAAAACCAACAACACTTACTCTCAGTCCATTAGTTCAAAACATTAGCAAGTGTATTTATTCTTCTTTGTTTATATTAAACATTATTAGAAAGTGACCCATCTCACCACCATTCACTTGGGCAGGTCTGTTGGTAGTGCTGCATCATTTTTCAGCAGTTCCCTCATCCAAATTAAATAATTTGGCAGAGCAATGATTTTACTTTGCTATTAAAAGTGGGTCACATCCAAAAGTCCTCTCTCAGGCAAAATTCCCCAGTGGCTTTAATAAAGGTTTTGCCTGAGTAAGGACCAAGTAAGAACTAGCACATTATTCCACAGAATCATAAAAAATAGAGATGGAAGAGACCTATTAGATCATCCTCTACCCCTCTATTTATAGTGAGATATGCAGTTCCTTGTGACAATTTGCATACAAACTCACATCTTACATACATACTTAATAGCTCCTGAATTTCTTATGAAACTATGTCCTCTTTTCTCTGTATAATCAAGAGCAAGGCTGCAGCTGCAGGCAGTGAGCAGCAAGAAGCAGGAGAAATTATATATTGCAGCTATTTTATTTTTGGAAATGCCATTGTAAATAAATTCATTTCCAAAGATATTCCATGGACACAAAATATTTGGTAACGGAGCCAGTGCCTTATGTAACAGAAGAAGTATTGTTTAGGATTGCCTTTTTTTTAAGCCACTCCTGGTAACATTAGTTTACAAGGCTACAAAAAGGTAACAATGCAACTATAGAAAATAAATAGGAGAGCAGTTTATTACCCAAAGAGCTATTTATAATCTGAAAAAGTTTTACTAAAATTACCTAACTTGATTTAATTCAGACTAGATAATCTTTACAGATACTCACTGTGTACAGAAATGCCCAGGCTTGTCTAAGCAACAAAAAGCAGATACATGATGCGGTGCTGAAGACAGCTCTCTGCCAGCCCCAAATCAGCACAGTCCAGATGGAGGAGGCTTTATTTATGTTCCATTTAATGTAAGTTCCTCTGTATCACTGACATGTGTCACAGAAAGCCGACTCCAGAGAATTCAGTCTCTTCTTCCTCACTGAAGACTAAATGTTACCCTTTGGAAAAACGTTAACAGAAATGATCACTTGAACATGCACATAGTCACTCACTCGCAGTAGCTGTAAATTTCCACTCTCTTTTCTCTAGATTCACACTCCAAGCCTCACTTGTCTCTCTAATCTGCCAGGGGCAGTTCTGTTTCTGGTCAGACTAGCTCTGTGTATGTGTCTTTCCCCCCACCCCCTTTCTCTTTCTTCCTCACATACACACACGCACCCTCCCTCTCTCTAAACTGAGCTCTACGTCAGAGGAATGTGTGTAAAGCAAAAGACAAAGTAACGTCTCTGCCAAGAGAATTTTCTAGGGTTAAAGCCACAGATGAAGAAAAAAACCCCAAAAAACTATATCACTTATATAAGTTTCTTCTCATCTCATAAATGTTCTAGTATAAAAGAGGTACAAATGAGGACTCACACCCACAGCATGGCAAAGGCTACTGTAGTTACATTTTTCACCTTACCTTCCTCTTTAGAATGTAAATGGGAATTCTAACAATGGTGTGTTGTTACAAAGTGATAATAAAATCAGCATGCTAGCACATGAGTTCTTATGGGCAGACAAGGTCTTGTCCATAGGAGCCTGAAAAACTGCCACTTCCTTCTTGAATACATGTTTGCAAACAAAGAGAGAGAAAAAGAGAAGGAAAAAAAAATTTATTTTTTTTTTAAAATCAGTATATCTTTTTAGAGCAGCATTACAAAAATCTTCAATAATGTTCCAAGAAAAATTAAAACCCACTGAAATAAAACAAGTTTCTAAATATGTAGCATTGATTTTAAATAAGAATGTCATCATGAGACAGAAAAGAAAAATTCACACAATAAAAACCCATTGGAACATCATATAAATACAGCAAAATACAGCTAACATAATGGATCTGCTTTTTATGCTTTAAAAGTTCAATTTTTCTCTTGCAGCTAAGATTTTTCAGGATGTTCTACATGCATACCATGGGAATTGCATTTTTTTTCCTTACAGCTATCTAATGTACATCAAAATGCAGAAAGGAAATTGTTTTACTAGCTATTACTACCCATTGTGGGGTTTTAAATTCCATTCTCACATCACCCTCTGCTCTGTCATAGTATTACAATATATGTACATATATGCTACAAATCAGCAGCTCAGGGTGTGGGTTCAGGTCTAGAGAACTACTGGAGATTTGTCAAGTTAAGTCATACTCTACATTATTTAAAAGGTAGCTTCTGCATATATTAACACATTTGGTTTAAAAACCTAGGTCACTGTCTATTACATAATACACCACCTTGCCTTTATCATGTCACATCTTATTTTAGGATTTAGTTGTGGTAATTACCCACCACCCAGCTTTAAAGGTAGGGTAGAAGCAAATCTGCAAAAAAAACTCTTCAAAGGATGCAGTGGTTTTTATTCTGCTGGCCAGGGTGCAGGTAGGAAGACAAGAGAGGAATGGCCTCACTTTGTAGAACCTAAAATCAACAACAGACCTAGCCTATTTAGTTTTTATACTTACATGAGAATAAGGTCTGCAAATATTTATGGCCCTGCTCCTCACCATTGGTTCTCAAGCACTCTTACAAGAAGCACAATCTTACCCTCAGGTTACCAGGTCTTTGAGGTACAAATCAAGTTCCTTACTGTTTTGTAAAGCAGCACACCCATTTATGGGCTTCAACAACTAGGATCACTGAGGCACCTAAGGCCCAGACTTTTAGAACATTACACACCTCCATTTCAGAAAGAGTTTTAAAACAGTCTTAGTATTGTTTCATTGGCAGCTGGAGATGCTGCAAGAAGCAGTAGTTAGTGGAGGTTCAATAGTGGGTACTCTTAGCTCCAGATGAGTATTGAAGCAGTACTCCAGCATGGAGTTAGAAGATATGGTGCTACTGAAAAGGCCATTTTTCAGTGACACCTACAACAGTTCTAACAGGAAGTCATAAAAGATCCTATTGTAAAGTCAGGGTTGTTTACATCTCTTTCCCAAACTCTGCCTTGAGTAATTATATTCTGCTTATATGACTCCATAAAAAGTTTCAAATGTAAAAAAGATCCTCCTTTGTATCTATGCAAAATCCAGAAGGTGCTTGGTTTTATCCAGAGGAAAAGTTGCATGACAGTGGCAGCATAAGCAACCCCATTCAATGGTCTGCATATGACTTAAGTTTGTAAAACATCTGTGATGCATTCAGAGTAAGAAACACCAGGAAAACATAAGACCTTTGTCTAGTGAATGAGCTGTATTTAAGCACATGGTTTACACTCTCATTCAGAATTTAGGGACCTGTTTTAGGGAACTTGCAATTATGCGCACTATTAACTATATTTTCTGTACATTTGGCTAGATCTCAATCTTGCCAGTCTTCTGCCTACTGAAATTCCCTTTTACTTAATAAGAGTTTTATATCCTGAGGGACTATGCAGAATAAATCTATCTTCATCCTTGCACTAGTACACTCAGTGAGGAAAGATAATTCACATTTGTCTTTTCCTTCACTCTCTGTACCAGCTTTCTAACCTACCTACCATTTTCTCTGGCAGGACTGTATTGGAAATGAGGCCTTCAGTGTAGCTGAGCTAGTTGCAAGTTCAGGCTCTGTGCCAAGCATACTTCAATAGGGCATATTTATTTAGTTGCTGTTACCTGTTGCACCTTGCTGCCAAGTAGTAACTATTTCTTTTGCCAACACCCTCCTTCACTGATTTATTTTTATTTCAATACATCATTTATGGCCACTTCAACTCCTGAATAATTTAATTATGAAGAGGTGACAGCTCTTTAAAGACTTGTCAAAGTACATCAAACAACCT
Organism: Alligator sinensis; assembly: GCF_000455745.1. Classification (NCBI taxonomy): domain Eukaryota; kingdom Metazoa; phylum Chordata; order Crocodylia; family Alligatoridae; genus Alligator; species Alligator sinensis. The sequence continues at coordinate 1,150,359 of NW_005842428.1, forward strand.
GTTTACTTAGTTTCTTGTCTTAAAATCCTTTCATTTATTACAGCAATTTTGGAAGTGACCGACCTTTAATAACACATTCAGCCTAAAGTCTACACTCATTTTAAAGGAAAGAAAAATACAAATGGAACTCATATTTAGAAGTCAGAGTCCCTGATAATATGCAGAGAAAAAAACCCCACCACAAATACTGTACTACTACCACATTTGTTTTTTTTTTATTTTCTATAATGAAAAAGGAAGCTAAGCAGCTTCAAACCATATTTAAACTAGGGAAACATTGTAGTCCAGCATTAAGATTACAATATACATTTTTTTTGTGCATATTTAACCATTCACTTCCAATCAGTGCTATCACCTCTGAAACTACTACTAGTATTTCAGAGCCCAGAGGAGATTCAAACAACAAGAGCCAAAAAAAATTCTCTCCTTCCAAAACACTGCTCAATTCCCAGGCCTAGAGCTGTCAAAATAGAGTTCCACAATAAGGTTATGGTCTGGTATTATATAATCAGTCAGAGATAAAGGAGCATGGGGCATTTCTCAGTGAGAAGCAGCAATTTTTGGAACATGGGGCACTTTCCAATGAGAAGCAGCCCCTTCCTCTGTTAGAATTCTCAAAATATCCAAGTTATGGTGGTTTTAGGAAAATGTTTTAAAAGCATGTTAATTATATTGTTCTTTTCCCTTGAAGATCTGTACAGTTTAATTCATGGCAGCTATGTCACCTACATTTACAGACTAAGGGATATAGATAATAAAATTATTCCAATGACATTTCTGAAAACTTGCAAGACATTTCTAAAATAATTTCTGTTATACATGTGGTTAAACACACACACAAATGTGATAAAGATTTTAATTGACATTTCCTTTGGATTTCCTGATTAATATAGCCATTCTATACTTATCCCAATAAAACTTTTCAATCACATCATATATCTCATATCCTGTCCCTTTTATATATGTGCACATACAAATTACTGTGGAAATGTGTATCCAGACACATATTGGACACAAATGCAAATCCTGTGACAGCAGAAACTTACCCAGAAAGTGTAATTAGGAGTTTGCAACTTGTCACAACACTGAACAAGGTAAAGGGGGCACACTGTTTTATGAATAGATATTTCTTCCCCAGCTCCATCTGCTTTTAACTGGAAGAGGAAGCTTAGGCCCTTTCCCTATCTCAAGAATGCATGAGTGCTCCCCTGTTAGTGATACAGCAATTAGAGATGCAATAGCTGAATTGAGTTAGTAGTTGGACTGACATGAATTCTTCATATACACTATTCCAAAAATGTAAATATACGCCTCCAGCATCATGTTCTCTCTTTTTCCTCTTCCTGGTTCCCTCTAGTGTTCTGAGTTGGTACATTTTTTCTTGCTGTAGTCAGTTTAAATTAAGCAAAAACACCTACTGAAAAGAAATAAACAGGGCTAGTCTTTCTATACATCTCCCCAAACGCTTGCATAAACTGGCAGCCCTCTTCTTTAGTCACCAGTTGGGTACCTCTTCCTTCCTGCAGTGGCGTGAGCCATGGGCTGGGCAGCAGTAGCAGTAGCAGCAAACGTGGAAAATAGCCTTGCTTGGTGCTTTAAAGTTTAAATCAATGCTCAGGGAGGTGTAACTGGTGTAAATGGAATCATCCCTGCTCATTAACTGTTATGAAACACATCAGCCACATTTGACTTTACTCAAGCATTCAGCTCATCTAGACCATGCTTCTCTTCATGCAAATTCAATCCTACTGCACTGTATATACACACATCATATATGTAAGAGGAGCAAGACTTTTACATAGACGATTCTTTAATCACATACATAGGCCACAACCAAGCAAAACTTAGAAGGTGAAGAAAGACAATCACTCTCATACAACAAAATGTTTAGCAATCTCCTGTTTCAAAATCAAGTCCAGCATATAGAAAAAATAAATGCAGGTTGCAACTTAATGATATCTGCTCCAAAAATTCCCATACAAATATGGTTCAAGTTAACTGAGGTTTCCTATTTCCTTTCTAAAGGGAAACCACCTTTTTAATCTTAACTCTACCTCTCAAAGTATGAGTGAAGTAAGATTAGAGTGTGGAATCATGGGTTCATATACTCCCCAATAAGAACTTTCATCTGGGGACTTTTTTTAAAAAAAGATGGTAAAATTAGCAATATACCAAAGAACTGAATAGATATTTTTTGTTTCAGTGTCTCCACATCTTCAACCTGCACCAAGTGCATTAAACAAACTTAAGTGAACAGTAGTTTCCTAAAATTATCTTGACAACTCGCACATCACATTCAAGAAAAGATTTTAAAAATATGTAAAAGAGGAATCCAGCTTTGTTAAAGAGAAAGAAAAAGAGGGTTTGTTGAAGACCTAAAAATCCATCATGACAACTGCCCCATAATAGATGTCTAACCTTATGCTACACATCTCAGCAATGAAAATGGAACTTCTTTGCTGCAGTGAAAAATATTAGAAGAAAAACCCATTTTCTGATGTAATAAAATGTAACCTTAAGTAATAACATCAGTAATTATTACACTTAGCGTCTTATCTAGTGCAATTAACTCCAAGATTCACACTCAGATTTACAGAAGTTTAGGGCTGGAAGAGACCTTGTGAGATCATGGGGTCCAAAAATTTGAAAGCTGGAAAAGAATATAAAAGTGTCCATTTTTTCAAGTATTGTCATTTAGCGTTTGCTGTTTGTTTCTAGACAGTTTCAGGAAAACGTTGTTGATATTTCTGTTAAATATCACACACTGTATGAATTTGAAGCTGCTGCAGATGACTATCTCCTTTTCTCCAGGAGGCCAAGTGGGTAGAAGGCAGCTGGAAGCTGGAGCCCGAGCCCTGCATATTTGGGCAGCATCAGCCCGGCCAAAGCTCTAAAGCAGTGCAGCAGAAGGAGCCGCTGCTGGAGGCGATGGGAACCGAGCAGCACCCAAGTGACTGTAGACACACTGGGAGCAGCCCAGCCAAAAGCTGTGCATGATGGCCTGGACTGGGGCCAGCAGGCGCAGCAGGCTGGAGTGGAACACAGGCTGCACCAGATAGGGCTCAGCCCCATGCAGACTGCCATGGGGGCAGCCACAGGCTGGATCCAAATCAATTGGTGGGCGCCAGCTGGTCCCAGCCTCTAGCTCCCCCTGGCTGCAGATCTGGGAGGATATGGGCAGGGTTATTTTGCCCCAAGTGGCACAACTTGCCCCACAGCAAAAAGTGTATATCCGGGCACAGGCACTGAGACAAAAAAACCCCAGCTCAAATTTGTGCCGCTTCTATTTGAGCTGCTGCAAGCCAACGTGCCTGCATGTGTGGACATGCCCTACCTTTTCTTCCTGAACTACAGTCCTAACTCTCATGCTCCAAAAACACAAAAGCCAAAAAGTTAAACTTTCTAACTACATTTTTGTTTCCTTTTTCTATTTTGCTATGCTGAGGACATTTGCCTGCTAAATTTTTCATTTTTCTATAACACTAAGGTATGAATAAGTATGTGTATTTGACAAATCCTAAGAGATCCTGCCTATTATGGATTGCAAGAGTTTGCATAAAATTAATCTGGCATAACGAACATGAAAACTACCCTGTATCAAAGTTGAACATTTATGTGGAAAAAGAGTTAACAGCACAAATGACTCAAACAATTAAGCTTAAAGAGCCTAGCCACTCCCCGTAAGGGCTGGGAAGCAGTTTATCCCTTTAGCTGTTTAAAGTTGGCATGGTTTGCGCACTTTTAACAGAGTTGCTTTTATGATTTAGCAATAAAATCCATTAAAAACCCCCCAAAACAAACAGAACAGTCTTTGCTTTCAAAACTCCTGCAAGTCACCAACTCTAGAAAATTAAATATAAATTTATATCCGTGTCCTTCACAGCTGGTTCCACAGCTCAAATAGATCATTTGGGTTTTTAAATATGCTTGTCTGCCCCTCTCCCCTGCCATGCTTGCCGTCTCTCAATTTTTCTGAGATTCACTCCCTACCCTAAGTTGGTCAAGCTGGGTGGTTTTGAGAATACAGTGTTAACGTCTGATATTTTTTTCTGTCTTTGGCTAAATTTCACCCCTCAAAGCTCTCTGCAGACAAACTTGTTTGGACTGCTGTTTTTTTTTCCAGACTTTAGCCATTCCATTGTCCAAAGCTACTGCCATCAAAGTTTAATGACCTTCCTTTGTCCCTTGCCTGCGAGGTAAGTGACAGCTCTGACAGCAGATGGCTGATACCACATATACAGAGACATTTAATGATGAGTCAATTTCATAACTTCAAATCAGAATTGGTAAGTTGTACAGCAACTTTCCAAATCACCACAATGTTCACTTGGGATACAGAAAGATAGACAGCAAATGATGGAGAAGTGTTTGGGATTTGTTTGGTTTTTTCAGTCTAAATCTATGCATCTCGATTTTAACAAAAGGAAAAAGAAATGCATTAAGAAAACCCTTTGGCAAAGTTTGTATTTGCTTCAGTATCACCTGTTCCTGGAAAAGTAAACTGTAAGCCAAAGCACCCATAATGATGGATCCCTCAGAGTATGGACATAAACCAGGGGTGCTCAAGCTACTGGCCCTGTGGGCCAGATGAGTGGGGTGGGGCTGGATCAAGCATTGCATGCCAAGATTGGTCTGTGAGCTAGGCTACTGACCTAATAATTCACACCTAATAAAATGAAGCTCAACAACTTGTTGAACAGCATCTCTTTTAGAAAGATAGCCAGTCTTGATTTAAAGACATCAAATGATGGAGAAGCTACACAATTCTGTGTTAAACTATCCTAATGGTCAATTATAGTTAATACATCTCACTCTTAAGAATGTAATTCCACTGCCTCACCCCATACAAGCTTTGAATCAGAAAACAGTACCCTAAAGCAGTGCTTCTCAAACTATCTGATGTGGCGGACGGGCAATTTTTTTTTCCAGTGGGCCAGGGACCAGTGCCCAGTTCAGCCGGTGGCAAAAACTGTGTGCAACAGCGCTATACAAATGCACAATCAGCTGTTTCTTTCTCTTTCTTCACCTCGCACGACGTGACATCACCTGGAGTGTTGGAACGTATGAACTGTGGCACTATGACATATCAATGTTATGCTTCTGAAAATATATTTCTTTCTTTCCTGCCAACTCACTGCGGATCAGCACCAGTCCACAGACCGCCACTTTGAGAAGTGCTGCTCTCAAGGAGATTCAACCAACTATCTGCTACCTGTGGACATGCTGAGTAGCAGCACAGCTCTGCCCTACAAAGCTGGAATCCTTGTAACTGATTCAATTCCAACTTGTGATAGACAAGACATTTGTTCTGTACAGACAGGGAAACTGATGTTCTTTCTTTTTGAATGTTTGAATTTCATTGCTGCATTGTTCCTTCCTTGCTATTGAATAGAACAGACAAGAGCATGCCTAGTTATTTTCTGTTGTAAAAGTACCATCTCACAGCAGCGGGTGTATGACATGAAACAAAGCCTGATCCTATAGTCCTTTTCTATGAGAGGTCTTCTTTGTTTACAGAAAGGAATAGGTCACTTGCATATATTTCAAATGAAGCCGATACATAAACTCAAATGCACATTAAGCCTGTGTTCATTTTACAAAACAGAATACACACATTGATGACAAACTGTAAAACAAGATCAAAGCTATTTTAGCGGAATTAAAAGAACTGGGTATGACTGGATGGTACTAGAGAAATGAGATAATTTTTTATAATAACCTGGCTGAAAAAAGTAATATTTGGTGGTTATGTTTTGCCTGCTATACAGGCATATCCTATGTCAGCCTTATGGACAAGCAGATAACTGAATTCCGTTAGGATGTCTGAGCAAGAATACAGTATAACCTCATAAATCCTGCATGCTCGGGACCGAGCACCTCCCAGAAATGTGAAAATTCCGTATTTTTGAAACTAGAGTGGCAGCAAAGCGTAGGGGTGGGAAGGGAACCAGTGGCCAGTCACCGAGCAACAGCCGCACATAGAATGGTGACATGGTGGTGGATAGCAGTGGCAGCTGCTGCATGCAAGCTTCTCTGGGACCGGCTGCCAGTACTCCCCGATGTAGTGTATTTTTTAGAAGTGACGGATTTTCAAAAATTCTGAATTTCTGATATTCAGATTGATGAGGTTATATTGTATAATAATTTTCTATTCAGGGTTTAAGCATGTGGCAAAAAATCCTTTATTGTTAAATAATTTAGAAAATTAAAAGATTCAGCTGGTCACAGTTTTCTTCAAGAAAGTTCTATCATCTCTAAATGCTTAATAGCACGCAGAGTTGCTGAAATTAATTGTTGTAGGGCATACTGAAAGCTAGACCCAGCTAGCAAGAGATGGGCAGTTCAAAAAACATGGAGGTGGATGTACCCTTTTCTGGAAAGGGTAAACAGGAAAGAGAATAACTTAATTCTTAATGGCAAAACCAACTGCATGAACTAAAACCAACTTGATGAGTTCCCTCATTCCCACTAATCGGAATTAGTGACTGCCTCATGACTCTTCATCTTAAACTGGCAGGAAGCCACTATGCCACTGTCATCAACAAGTATGCCCCAACTCTTAACACTGCCAATGAAATCAAGGAGGAATTCTATATCAACCCTGACCAAGTCCTTCCTGAAATTCCTCACCTATTCTTCCTGGTGATTTCAACACCAGAGTCAGGAGGGACTTTAATCTCCGAAACAGAACCACTGGCAAGGAAGGAGTAGAAAAGGTCAACGCCAATGGCATCCACCTCTTGACCAAATGCGTGGAACATGCACTCACCATCACCAGCACCCTGTTCCACCAGAAAAACAGGCACAAGACATCATGACAACACCCACGGTCTAAGCACTGGCACCTGATTGACTATGTCATTGTCTGTGTTTGGAACTGCATAAATGTCCACATCACCTGAACTATAGTAGGAGCTTACGATTGCTGGACTGATCACCAACTTGTTTGCTCAGTTATGTTACTTAAACTGGCTCCCAAATAACAGTTACAGTTACACCAGAAGCAATGCCAACAGAAGATCAAGATTGAAGGACTCGCAGACTCAAGAAAACAAGACTTTTCCCACCAATTCCTCAAGGAAAAACTGGGGAATTCCAATCAACAACAATGAGAGAATGTCAGCAGCTTGTCAGGTGCCCTCAAGGCCACTGTCATCAGTACCTGTGAAGAGATACTTGGATTCTCCAGGAAACATCAAAGCTGGTTTGATGAGAATGACCAAGATCCAAGAGTTGACTGATCACAAGCCAAGGCTTTTGTGCTTGGCAAGCAAAAGAAATTGAACCTTCAACAAGCCAAGGCAGAGGTCCAAAGCAGGACCCATGATATGAAGAACAAATGGTGGGAAGAAAATGCAAAGGAGATTCGCCAACTTGCTGACATCCATGATATGTGCAGTTTCTTCAGCACCAAAGCCATCTACAGTCCAAGTACTCAGGGACCACCAACCCCCCTTGATACCTAAGGATGGAGGAGACCTGATCAAGGGAAGAGGAACCATCAATGCCCATTGGAAGGAGCATTTTGAAGAGAGTGTTCTCAACATTGCTGTTGATGAGAGTATTCTTAACTCCATCTTGCAACACCCAGTCAGAGATGATCTTGCACTCCCTCCAACCCTTGATGGAGGTGAGGAAAGCCATCGAGCAGATGAAAAACAACAAGGCATCTAGAATGGATGGAATCCCTGTGGAAATCTTCAAGCAGTGCGGAGAGGAGCTCACATCACAGCATCATGCCCTCATCTTAAGGATTTGGAATAATGAGGAGGAAATCCCAGGCGACCTCAGGGATGCCACGATTGTGGCAATCTTCAACAAAAGAAGACAAGTCCAACTGTGGAAACTACAGAGAGATTGTCTTGCTCCCCACCATAGAAAAGACCATTGTGAAAACCCTCCTGAACTGTCCCCTTCCACTTGCTGAAGTGCTCCTCCTGGAATCTCAGTGTGGGCTTAGGGCATCAAGAGCATAACTGACACTATTTGCACAGCTTGTCAGAAGAAATGCTGGAAACAACATAAGCTTCTCTACATGGCCGCCTTTGACCTCACAAAAGCTTTAGACTGTCAGGCGAGAAGTGTTGTGGAGGATCCTTCTGAAGTACGGATGCCCACCAAAATTTGTCACCATTCTCTGCCTGCTCTGTGACAGTATGCAAGCAGTGGTTCTCAGTAATGGATCTGTAGCAGATCCCTTTGAGGTTAAAACGGGAGTTAAGCGAGGCTGCGTCATTGCTTCAACACTCTTCTCAATATTCCTTGCCACTGTCCTACATCTGATCACCAAGCTTCCTGCCAGAGTGGAGCTAAACTACCGAATAGATGCTAAGCTGTTTAACCTCAGCTGACTCCAAGCCAAAACCAAAATCACCCTGACCTCAATCACTGAACTCCAGTACACCGAGGAAGCTGTAGTGTGCGTTCACTCGGAAGCAGACCTTCAGGCAATCGCTGACATCTTTACTGAGGCATACAAGAAAATGGGACTGACACTTTACATATGAGAGACGCTTAACATCCTCCACCGACAAGCTCCTAATGAACAGTCCCCAGCTCTGCTAATCCAGATCCACAGTGAGACCCTGGAGAATGCTATTTCCCTTACCTCAGAAGCCATGTCTCGCAGAAGACTGACATGGATGAAGAAATCCAACATTGCCTCAAATATACAAGTGGCCTTCGGACACCTGAAGAAATGGGTGTTCAAAGATTGTGATGTCAGACCCGAAACCAAGCTCATGGTTTATCAAGCAGTCATGATCCCCACCTTGCTGCATGGAGCTGAGACATGTTTCCTGTACGTTTTCCATCTCAAGCCACTGGAGAAGTACCATCAATGCTGCCTGAGAAGATCCTCCAAATCCAGTGGAAAGACAGACACACTATTAGCATCCTCCTGTAAGCAAACGCAAGTATTGAGGCAATGATCATCTAGCATCAACTTCATTGGGCTCGCCATGCCATCTGGATGTCTGACTCCAGACTCCTGGAGCAAGTTTTATTCTCCTAACTCAGCTAAGCCATGTGCTCCAGAGGAGGACAGAGAAAGTGCTTCAGGGATATTCAAGGCCAACTTAAAAAACAAATGCAACACTGATCTTAACTCATGGGAGACTATTGTCCAGGACCGCCCCAAATGGAGGAAGAGTCTGCTGCAAGGATCTCAGTACGCTGAAACCTCACAATAACAGGAGATGAAAGAGTGGAAACAGCAGAAACAACATGTCGTGGATGACCAAATCAAGGATCCAGTACCACCCACCCTACATGTCCAAGCTGCAGTAGAATCTGTTGATCCCAGATAGGCCTCATCAGCTATCCTCAGACATACAGATAAGACAATCATGGAAGACAATCATCCTCAACTTCAAGTGATTGCCAAAGAAGATACAATGCAAAGCAGAGATATTTGAAGTAGCTTCCGCACTAGAACCAGCATAGTTACATTAGCATGGTATTCTATCCAGACTAATGGAGATATCATATGTTTAACTTAACACTGAGGTACCCACTTATTAGTAGACATCTGTCTGTTGAGAGAGACAATACAGTTACCCTGAGTGAGACATCAACTTGCTGAATGTAATCCTCACTTGAAAATAAAGTGAAGCTGGAGTGAACTTTCCAGGGTACAAAAGCCTAGGCAGTGTACACAGAGATACGGAGCTGTACACACACCAGTGTGCCCCTCAGTCTTGCTGGTTTAATCCAAAGGAAAGGCAGGTGCCAGTACATTTAAAACCAGGTTGGCTACAGGAGCTGCTAGAATAGAGCAAAGAAAGTAATCTATTTGTCCATCTATCAGAGCTTCACTCCTCAACTGGCTGCTGACCAGGGTTAAAGAGCCTAGTATACCCTATCATGGAAATTAGTTATAACTAATTTAACTCTCCCCTTTGCTTGGAAGACAATATATGTCATTACCTTATTTTAAGAACTCAACAGATTAAAAATCCTTAAGGTTACAATCAATCCCATACTCTCTGTGCTATAAACAAATCCATTCTTTGGTAGTTCTTCATTTCAGTGTTCTTTCAATACCATCTATAAAACAGATTTTCAGTTTTTACATAGATATAGCTATTATTCTTTCAGTTCCTCAGATGCATCTTTCTGATGATTTTGTTTGTATAGGGTCACATAAATACTGAGTCAAATTTCTGGCCTAATCCCAATGTGCTCAATATTTAATTGCAGTCAAACAGCTATAATAGATTAGAACTAAACCACTATTCATGTATCAGATCATATCACTAAGAACATTGAGAAATGTAGAATATAATGACAAATATTCTGTAACTATAGTAACAGGTTTTAAGTCCTTCTGGAGATTAGACCCTAGCTGACTCAAAAAGGGTCCCTCAAAATCAGTGGATACATACATTTTCAAAATCATGTCCACGGACAAGGGGCATATGGGAGGTCTATAGCCAAGTACCAAAAGCTGAGGTCTCCTGATTCAGTTGTACAAAGCTACAAAACTTTTAAATTAGGTATCTGACTACAGGATGAAAGAAATAGCTGAAATCTATGATGGGTGAAGGTTACTGAGGTTTTACAAAAGAATACCCAAGGGAAATTTTTGTACAGATTGTGTCCCTGAACAAGAAAACCGCCATATTACCAATGCATACTCTCAAAGTTAGAAGGATGTTCTGGCTAGTAGACAATTAAAAGTACCGGGATATTTGCCAAAATTCCAGAACCCCCCAGGCCAGTTGGTAATTAACAGCCATCTAGGTCCCTCACATGAACAATTGTGTCTATTGTTTGCAAAGTGACACAAACCATTTCTTTTCTTTGCACAATTTTTGCTGGTTGGCTTTAAAGTTCCTCAGAAAATCATGACAATATTCACAGTTATGATACTTCATGTCTTAAAAAAGAAAAAAAAAGGGGGGGGGGGCTGTCAGGCAGGCAAGTTGTTTGACTAAGATTTGCAAGGAATGTAAGCACTGAGGCCATAGGGTACAACAGAAGCATTTTAAAGTTTGAAAGTAGCTTCTGAGAAGTATCATGGATTTCTAAGAATCTCCCCTTTCTAGAGAACTAGCAAAAGGATAGATCCAAAAATCTAACAAAAATATAAAATCCCAACAGAATTGAACTAAATTTAGCCACTAGGGGCTTAGAAAGTGGCTGCTCACATGGCAGCGTAACTATGAAAGGGTCTAGACACACCTTTGTTGATGTAGAAGTTTATTATGGAAAAACATGTGTGTGTTTATTATGGTAAAAACACATATGTATTAAAAATCAGGTAGATTAAATAATGCAACAGCAGAAAACATCAACTCTGTTCCACAACTTTGGGGGTTCAGTTTGCTTAAGAGGAAATATGCTGTATGCTAGGACAGGTGAAAGAAAGTTAAGACAACTGGGTAGAGAAGTGTGTGGAACAAAGCTGAGATAAAGAGACTGAGGGAGATGTAGTGCTGTAGTTTTGCCCTGAACACCAAACTACCTTGCCACAGTACTGGGGCGACAACAGGGCTGGAATGGTCAGTCCTACTAAAGGAAGGCAGGGAAAGTCCAGACACATCCCTAAAAAAATTATCTGAATGTCCAGTTAATAGAATGTCCCTGCTTTGGTTACTCCTGATGCTGCTATTGGCTGGAGTCCCTGATCAGTCCCTCTCTACAGAGCCCTCCCCACCAAAATTATATAAGGGTGGGGGCTGAGGACAGAGGACATTATTTGGGTCTCTTCTATAGAAACTTCTCTGTACAATCTGGGTCCAGAGAGGTGTTTTATACAGGGACTACACAAAGTGGATCTTGTTTTCCTTGCTTGGGCTGTTTTGAGAGCTTTTTCTACCAGATGACATCTAAGCAGAACTTCTATATTTAAATTTTGTAGCCAAATATAAAATAGTTCAGCCTAGATTTCAGTGAATAGATGCTTGGAGGATAAAATCTACCAACCACAACTAGCCCTTTAAGTTATATTTCTAAGCTCATTGACTGAGACTGATAACAGCATATAGAATGAGCTACCCTTAGCCAGCAGAGTGGGACAGTTCTTGGAAGCTTGCTCTGCTGTTGGGTTAGTTTTCTGGGTGGAGGAGTTCAACATATTAGGATGTCAGGCCAGCAGCTTTGATAAGCATCAGTCACAAACGGAATTCTTCCAAAATGTAGATGTAATAAAAAGGTTGCTACATTCTTGTTCCAAGATAATGTATATTTTAGATGGACACTCCTGTACAGTCTGACATTAGAACATATTAGGAATCAATCTTTGCTTTGGTGAAATACGATTCCTCGCCCCCCTTCCCTGCCTTGCTTCAAAATGAGATCAAAACATATCAATTTCTCTCCGAAACTATAGAGGAATTCCTAAACTGTGCATTTTGAGCCACTTACTTCAGCTGCCTTGTTGACAGAAGCCTGCAGGTGCCCCTGAAGCTTTATGAAGCTGGCACAGAATGTTGCAGTATCACATTTTCCCCCTGCTTTCATTTTTTAAATATAGAAAAGCATATTCTGTTCTCATTTACACTGGGATAATTCAGATTCATACTGGTGTAACTGAGAGCACAATCTGATTCACTGTCCTCCCAAACAATTTGAAACTGGTTATTTTCTAAAAGCTGTCACTTGGGCAGGGGGGAACGGTTGCGGGGGGGGGGGGGGGGGGGGGGGGGGATTAATAAATTTCATATCCATTGCACTAAAGTTATTACTGTTGCCACTTGTACTGGCCTACTAACCTCCATTTTTAACTTTTCTGAAACTAGGCCTCCCAGTGATTAACAAACACTGAACTCAAATGCTGGTTACGTGAGGCACAGGGGTTTCTGGCTGGACAGGGAATGGAGTGGCAGTGGCCACAGGCAGAGCGGCAGCAGCAGCAGTGGCCACTGTATGCAAGCTCCTGCTGCCCCCACCATGTCCAGCCGGCCAACCAGAAATTCCAGTTAATAGAAATGCCGATTAGTAAAATGCTGAATAACAGGGTGTACCCGCCTCCGTTCCACCAGGAGTTCGCGCGCCGCCTTCGCCCGGACCCGATGTTTTGCACACCCGGGCTTCGTTCGTATCGCCCAGGTTTTGCCCCGCCTGGTATAAAGGGAGACCCCAGAACTCGCCTGCCACGACTTTGATGACTCTTTCAGTGGGGGGTCTTCCCTCGGGGCATCCCCCGGTGCTGGCGTGCTTCCTCGCGGGAACTCTCGGGGCTCCGTCCTCCCCTACACCCCGGCCATACGCCCCCTCAGGTCTTCCTATTCT
>NW_005842428.1:1164321-1172284 GCF_000455745.1 Alligator sinensis
CCGTCGTTCAGCCGCAGCCGAATAAACGCCCGGCTGACGACCCGCGCCGGCGCTACCGGCGCCTGGGGTTTCTTCGGCTCCTCCGGCCCTGCTGGAGGGAAGCAGACCCCTTGACCGCCGCGGGGGTCTCCCAGTGCCCCCGCTCCCCTGGGACACAGGGCTTTTACTGTATACCAATTCACTGGAAGTGTCAAACAGCCTAAGGCTAGGAACAGACTGCATTTGTCCTGGGACAAGTTGGGCTTGTGTTTGTCCTGGAACAGAAGAGTCCTAGGACTGGGTTGTATACATTAGGGCTGTGCGAAACGGGCCCTATTTGATTCGGATTCGGCCCAAATCAGGGACAGCGATTTGATCCGGCTTTTACTGTATACCAATTCACTGGAAGTGTCAAACAGCCTAAGGCTAGGAACAGACTGCATTTGTCCTGGGACAAGTTGGGCTTGTGTTTGTCCTGGAACAGAAGAGTCCTAGGACTGGGTTGTATACATTAGGGCTGTGCGAAACGGGCCCTATTTGATTCGGATTCGGCCCAAATCAGGGACAGCGATTTGATCCGTTGTTTTGGATCACTGTCCCCTATTCCATTTGGCAGAATCTGACGATTCGGTGAATCAGCAATTCAGACACAAGCACAGTTTTAAAAGTTTTTTTCTACATACCTTGAAGTAGCAGTGCAGCTTATGATTGCTGCGGTGCTGGGGTAGATGCAGCATCCCACAGCACCGTGGGGGGCTCTCCAGCATGGTCAGCAGTGAACCTGAAAGTGGACCAGAAATACTACTGGCCCACTTCCGAGTTGGCCGGGGAGTGCGCTAGGGGCGCTCCCCTGTGCCCCCCCAGTTTGGCGATAGGCTGCAGGGGGACCCAGGGTATCCCTCCAGACCCAGGAGGCACCAGTCGCCAAGCCAGGGGGCGTGTGTGTGGGGGGGGGGGCCTACGCACTCCCTGGTGGACCAGGAAGTGGACCAGAAGTGCCTCTGGGTCCACTTCCGGGTCTGCTGCCGAGCATGCTGGGGAGCCCCCCGTGCTTCTGTGGGATGCTGCATCTGTCCCAGCAGCACAGCGATCACAAGCCCCTGCTACCTAGAGGTATGTAGAAAAAACATTTAAAGCAGTTTCTATGTCCGAATCAATTCAGACACATTAAAGGGTCCTCCGATTTGAATCACGGACCGAAGCTTTGCACAGCCCTAATGCACATCAGCCTTCCAGTAGGGGTTTAGCGAGCAGCTGAATGCACTGCTGCCTTTCTGCCATTAATTCAATGACGCAATCCTGAAATAACTGTTCAGATGCACTTTGTGATATCCCAGGGTAAACTGTTAGCACTTCTTATCCCACAAACCTTTTTTAGGCTTTATCCTGGGACAACAGACATGTCTGTACAGACAGGACTGCACTTTGTCCTGGGAGAAACTATTTTATCCCAGGGCAAATGCAATGTCTATTTGTAGCTTCTTTGAGTAGATGTGATATCTTTTATTAGACCAACTAAATAGCTGGAAAAAATTGCTCTTTGCAAGCTTTTGGGCACAAACACCCTTCTTCAGGCAATACCTATAAGGTTTTGCAGATAGAATAACCTCAGGGTGACTGGCCTAAGTACAGCATTCCCTTTGCTCATCAACACCTATTCTGTATGTAACTCCACCAGCTACTTGCAAGTGCTTATCATGTTTGGGTTCTTAATATTGTTTCAGCAGATTTTGCACAACAGCAGAGAAACTCATTTTGCTGACCACAGCTACAAAATACATGATAACCACGGAGTCTTCACATCATCAAATGCACACAAATATTTCTTAACCTAATCAGATAATCACACAATGAAAACATTGCCTTGATACCTAGAAGCATGATATCATACTTAAGTAATAAGAACAGCTTTGTGGTTAAGCTGTACTTCGTTAAAAGCCTTGTGGTGGTGATTACAAAACGTGAATATGCAAACATGACATGAAAGTCAAGGAAATCTCCTTGAAGCTGGAAAGATTTTATTTTAAATTAAAACTTAAATCTTCTTTGTCACGTGACCGTAGTACACTATTTCTAATACTAGTTCTGACATCTGGCTTTTGGTATAGTTGATAAGTTATTTGCATGTTTCCTTATGTTCTGCAACCAATCATCAGAACGTGTACACCTACAATACTTTAGATTAAAGAAACACTTTTGTCTTTTCACACTATTGTCAAGTCACAGTGCCACATATTATGGGAGCAGGGAAATGTTGCTTTTTATTGCCACGTGGTCAATATTTTGAGGAAAACTGCTTCTTTTGTAATGAAAGCTATTATTTTTACTTGAAGATTCAAGAATATACAAATTCAAAACACAAATTCAAACATGCCCAGGGACAAACGTACAAGTAAACCCTGTAGATGGGGACATGGGGAGAGCCACTGTTGCAGGAGCCGAGGGAATAGTTCTCCATCAGCGGGACAGGAAGACAAGGGCCTCAGTAGGAGGACTCAGATGCCTATATACTAATGCCAGGAGCATGGGGAACAAGCAGGAAGAGCTAGACCTCCTACTCTCCAGTGTGCATTATGATCTAGTAGGGATTAGAGAGACCTGGTGGGACTCCTCACACGACTGGAACGTAGCTATAGAGGGTTACACCCTGCATAGAAGGGACAGGGTGGGGAAGAAAGGTGGAAGTGTTGCTTTCTATGTGAAAGAACAGTACACCTCTCCTTGGAGGCTGACATCGGCTCTAAAAATGAACAACTTGAAACCTTCTGGGTCAAGTTGTGGGGCAGGGCGAGAGAGACCTACCTGTAGGTGTATACTACAGACCATCAAAACAGGGGAAGGAACTCGATCTGCAGTTCACCCGAGAATTGACTGAGGCTGCGCATGTATGTGGCATGGTCGTCATAGGTGATTTTAATTATCCAGACATCTCCTGGGAGACACACTTAGCCAAGTAGGATCAGTCGCGATCCTTCCTAACCTGTGTCAAGGAGCTCTTCCTGACTCAAGAAGCACATGAGCCAACCACAGGTGATGCTCTGCTAGACTTGGTCCTGGCCAAAGATGATCTGGTGACTGACTTAAATATAGAGGGAAGTCTGGGTGGCAGTGACCATGAAACCATCATGTTTATTGTCCCACGTAAGGCAGACAAATCGGATAGCAGGACTGAAGTCTTGGACTTAAAAAACGCAAATTTCAACAAGCTTAGGTCACTAGTAGGACAAGTGCTGCGGGATCAGGACCAAAGGCAAAAGGTGTGCATGAAGAATGGTTGTTCCTTAAGGCCACGATCCTTGAAGCACAAAGGAAGTCCATTCCCATGTGAAGAAAAGGTAACAGAAGGGCTGGGAAGCCCTCAGCTAAACAGGGAAATCATGGTCCTCTTACAAAAGAAGAAAGAGGCTTATAAACAATGGAAGCTCGGGACGGGCCCCAAGGAGGACTATTCTACAATGGCCTGCATTTGCAGCATGGTCCTCTTACAAAAGAAGAAAGAGGCTTATAAACAATGGAAGCTCGGGACGGGCCCCAAGGAGGACTATTCTACAATGGCCTGCATTTGCAGGGAACAGATAAGACAGGCTGAAGCGGCAACTGAACTTAGATTAACAGGAATTGAGGACAAGAAGTCCTTCTTTAGGTACATAGGGAACAGGAGGAAAACTAACGGGAGTGTGGGGCCAGTGCTCAACAACTCAGGAGAGCTGGTTACCGGCACCCAGAAGAAAGCTGAACTCCTGAATGACTACTCTGGCTCGGTCTTTCACTGGACCAAGGGAAAAACCATGCCAGGTAGAGGAGAAGATTAGAGGATGAGCACAGTAGGAATAATCGCCTTCCTGGTATTGCCATAGGATTGGTGTATGACCAATTAATAAAACTACACATATACAAGCCAGCAGGACCAGATGATCTTCATCCTAGAGTGCTGAAGGAACTGGCCAAGTCATTGCGGAACCCCTGGCAAAACTCTTCCACAACTCATGGCACTCTGAAAGAGGTCCCTGAGGACTGGAAGAGGGCCAATGTTGTGCCCATCCACAACAAGGGCAGGAGGGAGGACCCAGGTAACTATATAATCAGTCTAACTTCCATCCTAGGGAAAATCCTAGAAAAGTTCATCAAGGAGTCTATCTGCGATAAGCTTGCAGAAGAAGGTAAGATTCTGAATGACAGCTGGTCTTGCCTTCCCAACCTCATCTCCTATGACCAGGTCACTCACCACATGGACACGAGAGAGCAGGATGACACTGTATACCTAGACTTCCAAAAGGCCTTTGGTCTAGTATCCCACGATGTCCTCGTGAGAAAATTGGAGGATTGTGGGCTTAACTTTGAGACAGTCAGGTGGGTGAGAAACTGGCTGTAGGATAGGACCCACAGAGTCGCAGTGAACAGATCTGTGTCATCCTGGCGAGAAGTGGACAGCGGTGTCCCGCAGGGGTCGGTGCCTGGTCCAGTACTTTCAAATCATTAATGACAATGTTGAAATGTGGGGGTGAAGAGCTCACTGGCCAAGTTCACAAACAACACCAAGTTATGGGGGAATGTGGTCACGTTTGAAGATAGGTTACAGTTACAGGCGGACCTAGACAGGCTAGCAAGTTGAGCAGATCAGAACCTGATGAAGTTCAACACTGAGAAATGTAAAGTGCTTTACCTTGGGATGAGCAACCCCCAACACACCTACAGGCTTGGTGGCACCAAACTATCTAGCACCACAAATGAAAGGAACCTGGGGGTAATAATAGACCACAGTATGAGTATGAGCTGGCAGTGCGATGAGCCAGCAGATGCTGTAGCCAGTAGGGCAAATAATACTCTGGCATGCATCAATTGATGCATCTCCAGCAAAGACAAGGAAGTGATGCCAAAAATGCCTCCACCTTTCCCTGTACATTAAAATCATGGGATAAGAAGCGGACTTCAGCCAGGTTTTAGCCAAAAACCTAACTTTGTCAGATGTCACTGTTGACAGGAAAGCTTTAAAAAAAAAATGATCAACTGTTTTGAGATGTACAGAGCATTTTCTCAGGCGGTATCTGGTTGCTGTAACTTTATGGGTTGCTGGAGCCTGTGTGCTGTGGAAGGCTGACACTAGCAATCCGGCTTCCAGATCCTGTAAGTGATGTAGAAAACACAACTCAGATGCATGCTTGGTGGCAAAAGCTCAGAAACATTTGTTGTCAGACAGAACACCAGCTGGTCTGATTAACCGCTAGTCCAATCTGGAGAAGCAGACTGGTAGAGACCCCATGTGTTATTCATGCACCCCTAGGTCTTTCTACAAGGAATGCCTCTCAACTCCTATATTTATACTTGTGTCTTCTTCCCCCACCCCCATGTCATGCCCACTCTTTTCTCTCCCTCTCTGTTGAGATTCATAGACATTAGGGTCCAAAGGAACCCTCAGTAGGTCATCAAGTCTGACCCCCCCCTGCCCTGGGCAGGAAAGAGTGCTGGGGTCAGAAGACTCCAGCTAGATGCTTGTCCAGTCTCCTCTTGAAGACCCTCAAGGTAGGAGAGAGCACCATCTCGCTTGGAAGCCCATTCCAGATTCTGGCAATCCTTACTGTGAAGTTCTTCCTAATGACCAACCTAAATCTGCTCTCCATCAATTTGTGGCCACTATTCCTAGTTACTCCAGGGGGTGCAAATAGAGCACCTCCTAGTCCCTGCTGCCCTCCCCTGATGAATGTATAGGCAGCCACAAGATAACCTCTGAGCCTTCTCTTGCAAAGACTGAAGAGACCTAGGTCCCTCAATCTCTCCTCATAGGGCCTTGCCTGCAGGCTTCTGACCATACGAGTGGCCCTCCTCTGAACCCTCTCAAGATTCTCCACATCCCTCTTGAAGTGCAGCGCCCAAAACTGGATGCAGTACTTCAACTGTGGCCTGACCAGTGCTGCATAGAGGGGAAGCATCATTTCCCTGGGCCTGTTTGTCATGCATCTGCTAATGCATGATAAAGCACGGTTAGCTTTATTGATCACGTCATCACACTGACAACTCATGTTCATCTTGGAGTCAGCTACGACTCCAAGATTCTTTTCCACTGCTGTGCTGCTGAGGTCATCCCCCAGCCTGCAAGTGTGTTGGTGGTTCTTTTTGCCCAGGTGCAGCACTTTGCACTTGTCTTCGTTGAACTGCATCCTATTTTGTTCTGCCCATTTTTCCAACCTGTCCAGATCTGCCTGGATCCATTCCCTACCCTCTGGTGTGTTAACTTTGCCCCATAATTTGGTATCATCTGTGAACTTGGACTCTCTTCACCCTTGTGCAAGTCACTGATTAAGACATTGAATAACTGGTCCAAGGACTGAGCCTTGTGGAACTCCACTGCCTATATCTTTCCAGGTCAATATCGACCTGTCCACCACCACTCTGTGTGCAACCCCTAAGCCAATTTGCTACCCACCTGACCATGCAATCATCCACATCACAGCCTGACCATGCAATCATCTACATCACAGCCTGGCAGTTTATTTATGAGAATGGAATATGATACCGTATCAAAGGCCTTCTTAAAGTCTAGGTAGATGACATCTATCACGACTCCTGTGTCTACCCTTAATTATTCACCCTTAATTATTTTGGGGGGGCAGACAGAACTGCAGCTCCCACCTGTAACTCAGAACCATTTTTGCAAAGTGTTCAGAGTTACACTGTTAGTCCAGACCAAACAGAAGTTCAGTTTGTTCCAGGGGAAGGGGAATCTAGCTGTGGCCTGCGAGCCTGCAGCCAGGTTCCCATAGCAACAGACTCTCTCTCTCCCTGTCTGTCTGCCAGTGCTCCTTCCAGAATGGGAAGGGGGGAGGCAGCGGATGGGGCTGCCTAGCTGGTGCTGAAGGGTGAGTGAACTGGAGCCCCCCCACCTCAAGGGAGCTGAAATACACTCACCCCATGGTGGGGGGAAGGGGGCTGAACCCCCCACCCCCACCAGACTGAACTCCATCTGCCCCCTTTCCCCCTCCCTCCCATTCTGAAAACAGCAACAGGCTGGGAGCTGGGCAGACAAGCCACAAGAGATGCTAGTCTGTAACATCTTTATCTGACACCTCATGCAATGACAGATCAGATTTTCACCCAATGGGCTATTTTTTAAGTTGTTTGCAGCCATGCCCTTGTGTTTGGTTAGGGCTATAAATTGCTTTCTGTGGCCAGACTGGTGGAAAATCATCATTTCTCTTTGTACCCTTTGTTTGCCAAGTTGACACATCTGCTCTTGCATTAGTTAATATCTCACTTGTACAAGTGTAACTGCTGCTGTTGTGCTCTTTTGGGGTCTTTCTGCTTGTTACAGAAGCTTTATGTATTTCTTTCTAGCTCAACCCCTTTCTGCTGCTTTCCAGCACTTTGGCTTAGCAGAGCTACAGCTTGGCACAGGGGTTGTCAACTGGGGGTATGTGTACCCCTGGGGGTACTCGAGAGGTACGCACAGGCAGCCACTGTTTGAACTTTCCCCACCCCACAGGGGTGCGTGGCCAGGGGAAGCTTGCACGGGGCTGCTGCCACTCTGCATCCAGCCACGCGCCACGCCCCCCCAAACTGACATCCAGCCACACACACCCCACCCCAGCCAGGGGTACACTGCTCTGTGTCTAGCCACCTGGGGGGTTGTACAACAATCAAAAAAGGTTGAAAACCCCTAGCCTAACACAACTGGAAGGCCTACAAAGATATTGTCACTTTTTACATGACCAAGCCAAAAGGGAAAAAACCTATTGGAGGACAGAGAACATATTTGGGGGGTAGGGGGGGTCGAGCACACGTTTGTGTGTGCATGCACCCCCCCACCAGTTTGTGGGTCTGTCATGGGGTTAGGGCATGGGGGGCAGATCAAAGCCCCCACAGGGAGGGAGAGAGTGGAGCAGACGCAGGGTTGAGTGCCGCCCTGCGGCCGGGGCGGGTCATGGGACGCGCAGAGCTGGGGCGGCTCGTCCAGGGGCGCAGGAGCACTGGTAGAGACCTGTGCCCACGG